>NC_135760.1:5085441-5312941 GCF_052425735.1 Oculina patagonica
GTTTTCCCTAGCGAACTATGACAGCAAACCGCCGCCATGTTTTTCCGCGCGTGGATCTTACTAAGGGAGACTGGAGCTAGTTTCACCAAATTCTTAACCCAGCATGCACCGCAGCTTCCGGTAGAAATCACACTGCGTTGTTCTTGTCGTTGACTGCTTTGCATGTATTTGAACCATGTTTGACGATCTTCAGGCTCTCCGATAGCAGGGGTTTTAACTTCTTTCATGAAAACTTCGCCGTCATTACTACAATGCAAATACTCTTTCGTTTTCAGCGACTGTATGGTGTGGAATGTTTCATACTCGGTACCGACGCTTTTAAAATGAAAGAAGTAATTGTCGCCTGTAGGGAACTTTACCAATTTCTGTCAAGGAAAGAAAAGAAATGTTCAGGAATTAAATCACATAATTGTAACATGTTTGTGTTATTAAAAACCCTTTATTCGACTTTTTATTACTGATTTTATCTGGCTAACTTGTTTGGAAAGCAAACGGTGAAGTCGAGAGAAAAGACTGTAGAGGTGCCGTTAGTGGTAAATCTTCGCTGAATAACTCGCAAAGTTTCCTGGGCCGATTTTTATTATCCAATCAAAGAAAAGCGGGTGTCATAATTGTTGGGAGTCATAATAATTGGGAGTCATAATTGCCTGTGTACCTTATTCTGACTAATTTTCGCGCGTACTTAATTTTGCGAAAACTCGGGAGCCGAATTTCGCGAGTATTAATTTTCGCGATTGCAAGAAAAATTAGAGTAAAAGTGTATTAAATTTCGCGATTTTGTCAGTGTTTTCCGGATCAGTCGTCAAAGACTAAGGAACTACTGGAAATACACAAAGGTCTAACTCAGTTACTACAAGGAGACTGCAAACTGAAACTTATGTGACTGTGCTTTAAGATAACTTGGCCGATTTACAAAGAGAAAGGGTGGTAGTCGAAAACAAGACGGAACAATATTTTCAAGGATAGTTAGTTGCAGCTCCTAAAATTATTGTTTTGATATAAAATATGGTATTAATTTTCGCGTGTTTAAATTTCGAAATGTTTTTTCGCGCGTATTAAATTTCGCGATTATTTTGAAAACGCGAAAATCGCGAAAATTAGTACTCGCGAAAATTAGTAAGAATAAGGTAGTTTTTGGGAATTTGAAAAGCGCGAGATTGTGAGACGGCCGCGTCTTTCGTATTTCCCAAATACGCGCCCAAAAAATACACAGGCGCCTGCTATGCATGCCAAACTTGTTTGGGAAGCAGCGCAAACGGTGAAGTCGAGAGAAAAGGCAGGAATAAAATGCTTTGATTTGTTCGTCTCTATTCACCCAGTCGCTTTATAAGTGCTGTTAGTGATAAATCTTTGCTGAAGAACTCGCAAAGGTTCAGGGGCCGATTTTATTATCCAATCAAGGAATAACGGATGTCAAAATGGCGATATCGTGGCGCGAACAATTGCTTAGCAACTTCGAGACGAACAATGCGGGCTCGTCCTGTCTCGGAAACCTGAATTCGTCATTAACTGGTACTTGTAATTCAGTGATAACTCACGTGCACCACTGTTATTAAAGACTGAAGTAAATATAATGTTGATTCGACTTACACGAAGATTTACTTTGTCGGACTTTATTTTGACTTTCAGATAGTAATCGCCGTCTCCTGAACGGTATCTCAAGGCGTCCGCTTGTTTGTCATCACTCTTTTCCACGTGAAATTCTGAAAGTAAACAGATTAAACAAAGCACCGTGATTGAAAGTTTGTGCTGACGGTTGCGTACCGTTATTGATTTAAACGTTATTGGTGTTTGTCGACCTTTAAAACGGAATCGATCAGAGAAAGTCATTTTCATTGGTTGACACGGCTTATAATGACATTGAAAGGCCTCTTTTGCATTATTCTCGTGTATCGGGGATGATGAACTTGTCGGACGATAAGGCTTATAAGACTTATGATCGAAAGGAATCATGTTATATTTGAAAGGGAGTTTACGTCGGAAAAATGTGAGATGCATGAATAAAAGAATGCCTTCTGGTAATTGTTTGGTTTTAACGCTAAACATAGCAAGATGAACACAAAGTCTAGAGTATTTGTGAAAGATCATGTACGAAATTGAAAGGTTTTTTAAAACATATACGGTTCAGTAACAAACTGAAGATGAGTATGGGTAGGACCCACTTTTGACTAAACATTAATGTCTGCTTTAGAGCGGTCTATGATGGCATTGCATATATTTAACAATTGTCCTGCGAAATCGTGCGGAAGATCTTCTGAGGCCCCGTCCACACTGACCCGGGTAAATTTGAAAACGCCGCGTAAAATGTTTTCTGTCCACATTAACCCGGGTAAATTTGAAAACGATGCCCACTTTGGAGAACGTTTTTAAAAAGTTCCATTTTCGTGACCAAAAACGCAGTTTCAGTTTGGAAGGTTTGCGTTTTCAAATTTACTCGGGTCAGTGCAGACGGGGCCTGATACTGAGCCGACGAGTCCGTTGGCCACGTCGGCTAAAGTCGGACGATATTATCCGCAAGCCGGAGCAGAATAATTCTTTAAATATTCAACAAATTCTCAACGAAAAGTATTTCAGACCGGTAAAAATACTATAGTTATGCAGCTCTTTGCAAGACTTTTTTCGAACTCACTAAACAAAGTTTTATACAAGGAGGGCCACCCCAAGGTCCAAACCATTACCCATTTCAGATACCGTAGAATTCCGATTATAAGCCCTGGGCTTATACAACTTCGTAAGGGGTTTTGGGTGGGCTTATAAGCGGAGGGGCTTATATCTGGGGGGGGGGGGGCTTATAAGCGGAATGAAAAAAAGGTTTCAAATCGAGCCACAGGAGTGTTGATGGAAATACGTTTTTAAGTTAAAAACGCATAATAAAGCAACATTTAGCCCTATTCAGTACTGTGATCTGGTAGAGGGGGCTTATATCCGGGGGGCTTATAACCGGATGTAGTTTTTTGTTTCCAGGATGATGGGTCTATAACCGGGGGGGCTTATAAGCGGGGGGGGGGCTCATAACCGGAATTTTACGGTATACCATATTTGACCTGAAAAGGTAACCCTCTTATATACCTTTATAGAAAATGGCACCCATTTCACACACCTACAGGCTATAGTAAGAAAACTGCATCCCTTTTCAATACCCTTGCCAATAATTAGGCGACTTTTACTTAACTTTTCCGGCGATCCTTTTGGTCAGCAGTTTTTTGCGCAGACTCAGAGTTTCTTTGCTCAAACCTGATTAGCTCATCATCAAATATGACCGGCTGAAAGTCCGATCAGTCATTTTAATACCTTATTACATGAAATTTTCGCGACACGTTAATTTCGCGATTTTGAGGTGCGCATAATTCGCGACAATTATATTTCGCGATTTTGCGAAAATTTTGTGTTTTGAATCACTTTAATTTCACATTTTTAAATAAGACACAATTTACATTTCATGGCAATATTATTTAACATGCCTTTGAATTAAAAAAAAACGACTTCATTGAAGGAACAATAACGTCAAAAACGCAAGGGCGGGACTAAATCTCGGCAATAGCAACAACAGAGCAGTTCTCACAATGTTTACAAGTAGGTCATATTGGTACGTGCATGATATTAATTGACGAGAATTATTGTTTTTGAGTAAATTGACGACAACATCCATTTAAATGGGAAATTCCTTCCTTCAGTGGTACTAACTTATTCTTTCTTGATTATTGACATATGTGAGTCACTTAATTTTCGCGACACTTATTGTTCGCGTCACTTTAATTTCGCGATTTTTTTAGAATCGCGAAATTAACGTGTCGCGAAAATTTCATGTAATAAGGTACCTGTTGCGGGATCATTCGGGTCAGTACCCGTGAAGTCCACTTTGATTGTTTCCAACGTTCTGTCAGATCCAGCCTTCAAAAGGTTTCCGTAAGCTTCCCCACGCCTGACCCTCCGATCGCGACGCAACACCGATTGAATACAACACGGCTGATCTTTTTGCGTCTGAAAAAACAATATAAAAAAGGTCGAGCCTTGAAGACATCACATCATCATCTTTTTTATCATTATTATTATCAGCTGGTGTGAAATAAAAATGGTTCTTGCCTGGTCCCAATCTTTTTTTTAGTCCAAACTCAAGAGCCGCATAGCGGCAAAGTGGGTCTTGTGATAAGTAAGAAAAAAGACTAGAGTATAGTTATGTTGTATATGAATTTGAATGACCGGCACCTGGAACGATGGTAGTAAGCCAGGCAGCCAGGCAATCAGTCAGTCAGTCAGTCAGTCAGTCAATCAGTCAGTCAGTCAGTCAGTCAGTCAGTCAGTCAGTCAGTCAATCAGTCAGTCAGTCAGTCAGTCAATCAGTCAGTCAGTCAGTCAGTCAGCCAGCCAGCCAGTCAGTCAGTCAATCAGTCAGTCAGTCAATCAGTCAGTCAGTCAGTCAGTCAGTCAGTCAGTCAATCAGTCAGTCAGTCAGTCAGTCAGTCAGTCAGTCAATCAATCAGTCAGTCAGTCAGTCAGTCAATCAATCAGTCAGTCAGTTAGTCAGTCAGTCAGTCAGTCAATCAGTCAGTCAGTCAGTCAGTCAGTCAGTCAGTCAGTCAATCAGTCAGTCAGTCAGTCAGTCAGTCAATCAATCAGTCAGTCAGTCAGTCAGTCAGTCAACCAGTCAGTCAGTCAGTCAGTCAGTCAATCAATCAGTCAGTCAGTCAGTCAGTCAGTCAGTCAGTCAGTCAATCAGTCAGTCAGTCAGTCAGTCAGTCAATCAATCAGTCAGTCAGTCAGTCAGTCAGTCATTCAGTCAGTCAGTCAGTCAGTCAACCAGTCAGTCAGTCAGTCAGTCAGTCAGTCAGTCAGTCAGTCAGTCAACCAGTCAGTCAGTCAACCAGTCAGTCAGTCAGTCAACCAGGCAGTTAGTCAGTCAGCCAGTCAGTCAGTCAGTCAGTCAGTCAGTCAGTCAGTCAGTCAGTCAGTCAGTCAGTCAGTCAACCAGTCAGTCTGTCCGCTTTAACAAATCAGTCAGTCCTGGTGTCCTCTCTCAAGACGCCCATACTGATATAGTCCCTATAGACCTGAAGACGATCTCCCCCCCCCCCCCCCCCCCCGCGTCCAATCAACGGAGAGTTTTTCTCTTCCCTCTACAGCGTAACATGAAAAGTATTACGACGTAAGAACATTTAAGCAACTCAAGTAAAATAAATGAAGAAACATTTCATACCTCGTAATGAACATGGGCATGTGTTGACCGCTTTCTTCTTCTCCTGCCATTTTGACGCGCCATTTTCCTCTTCTTTGGACTTCCTTTCCCGCCCTGTTCACTCCTTCTTTTCCTTATAAATTGTTGCCGTTGTTGTTGTTGTTGTTGTACTAATGCCATTTTGCGATGTGTTACGTTGAGTACTATATTCTGGTACTTATTCAAGACTGCAATAAGTACAAAGAAAACAGAACGTTTGCCTAAGGGCTTATTTAATAAAGAGAGGGACTTAATATGAGTGGGGGGTGGGGGGTGGGCTTAAGAGAGTTTCTACGGTAATTTGCACATGACTTTGCTGCTGTCCATGTGCAGTAACCTTTATAACATGTGCCGTACTTATACTCATGCTGCGGATCAAGCGTATCTGGCTTTCTATTGGCCAATCCCAAGGTATCCAATATAACTGTTGTTTTGTGTTTCTTAACAACTTTAATTAGCATTGTCGACCCGTGTCGGTTTATCGATAGCGAGGAGCTTTAATTTTTCTCGTGGAAATGCGCAAAGCTGTCTTCTCCGCATACAGCTATTTTTCCTTTGTGGGAGAGATTTTTGCTCTTACTTATTACTCTCACTTATTATTTTGCTCTTTTCACTTTTTCATTCTTCCATGTTATATAATTTACAATCCTAAATATTATTTAACACCCGGTGCCATAGTTCATACGGAACTACTGTTGAGAATCTATAAAATCCTTGGCAATACTAAGCGGCATGAATACGTGTCGATTATTCTACTTTCGCGGTAGTAAAATCGATCACTTTCTCACATGTTTTCTCAGTCCGGTCATCGGCGATCAAGATAATCCAAAATGTAAATTCCATTGAATTCAGCTGAAACGGTCACTCATGCACACTAAAGGCTGGTTCTGATATGATCACCCCGATCGTTTCTATCGCCTCTGTCACTTCAAAAAGTTTTCTTGCGATCGGGGCAATTATATGAGAACATTACACGGACGATCACTAACGTATGCGGCGATTGGGGCGATCACGATCGCTTCGATCGCCAGTGTTCTATTTTTCTAGTTTCTCTTTCCCTTCTTCGCCGTAAAACTGTAATAAGCGAGAATATAGGAGACCACGAGTTTTGCTCCTTCATTGAAGACTGCTATATTGTGTTGGATCTATGGCTAAAATGATTGTTTCTGGTAGGTCTTCGCTCATACCAGGCGATCGGGACGATCATATGAGAACCCCCTGATCGCTTCCACTCGCTTCGGTCGCCTACGATCGTCTCAGTATTTGCAAACGATCGATGCGACAGAAACGATCGGGGCGATCATATGAGAACCAGGCTTAAACTCTGCCCTGCACAACACACAGAAATGCTCGAGTGTAAGAACACAAGTTTCCCTTGCACAAAGTGGAACAGCTGTTTGTGTACGCTACAGTGAAATAACTGCTAGTGACTGTAGCGACACTGGTTTCGTCTGATTAATGTTCCATACCTGTGCCCCTGTAGCGTAAAAAACATTAACTTCAGTGGCAGATCTAGCATTGTCTAGGGGAGGGGCCCTGGGGGCCTGTGCCCCACCTGATGCTTAGGTCAAACTGCCCCCCCCCCTCCATCCCTATTCCAAGGTCTGGATGATCGGGGGCCCGCTTACTTGAAGGTCTGGAACCGCCACTGAATTTGATTTACTTGAGGGATTATGCTCAGATCACGGAGACTTAATGCATTAAAGGTTGTCTATTGCGTAAAAAACTAGAGCTACAGACAAAGCTATTTTCACAGCACTGACCTATATGAAACAGAATGGTATTAACATGAAACGACAACAAGCTTTTGCTTAGAATTACTTACTATTTCTCTTTGGCCGACTTGAATTCAGGTGCTATATATACAATGAGTGTGTCAACAGAGCTGCATGTACACAATAACGTCACTTGTGGACTGGCTTAAAGTAAAATTCTCTTCAATATAACAGTTAAATGTTTCGTTGCGTGTTTGGGATATTTACCTTGATTCATGTGTTGTGTTGCATACACACGGTTTAGTGGATTCAAACAACGGTGTTGTTCGATATTATGTATTTGTTTGTTTCGGGTCAATGACTTTTTCAAATGTTTCCGCTTTGTTACCCTTCAGAAAATTTTAAGTTGACATTAGGGGTGGATCATTAATAATATCAGGGGAGGAGGTTGCGTGCGTGATTGTTTTTCTTTTCAGGTCATCGCAGCTCTACAGGTCCTTATACGAATGTGTATAGCGGGTACTAGCCTCCTCCGCAGGCTACTCCTCTTAATCCTTAATATTGGGATTTCTGTGGTAGCGGAGGGGGAGAGAAAACTGGGACTAGTAGACAGGACGATGCGCTTTTTCTTCCCCCTCCCCCCCCCCCCATGTCTTTCTTTGCTCGGTCCCAGTCTCTCTGTTGCTCGATCCCAGTCTCTTCCGTCAGTCCCAGCCTCTCTTCCATAACAAAGGGAGTTGCCTCGGAGGAGGCTAAGCGGGAACCTTGACGCTTGTAATATTTTTGAACTTTAAACAGATCCCATTCGATAAAGGCAGTTTAAAAAAAAGCGGCTATGGCTGCTAGTTAAATAAAAATAAAAAAAAAACAAATCGTAAAACCAATCTTCCCATGGAGTCGAAAATTTTATTTTCTGAACAAGCCTCTGATATTCTTTGTTTTACCTATAGTTCAAGTTTTTACTTGCTTTAAGTTAATACTTTATTTCAATGATTTACTTTTCTAGTTGTTTCCTACAACATATCTATGCATCTTGGAACTTTTAGAAAGCCCAAACAGTCTTTCCTACGCTTCTATATATTCGGAGGTCATATTGTCTTCGGAGTTCTTTCCTTCCAGATCATTGGAGTTTTCCTTACACGGATCTTCCAAGTTCTTATTTTCCAATTCTCCAGAATTTCCTTCCTTCAGGTGCTCGAGGATCGACTGCCCCGGGGCCTTGCAATCCACCTTCCCCGGGTCCTCAGAGTTCTCTACTTCTGGATTTTCCAAGTTCTTGTTTTCCAATTCTTCGGAATTTCCTTGCTTTAGTTGCTCGAGGATCGACTCCCCCCGGGCCTTGCAATTTCCCTTCCCCGGGTCCTCGGAGTTCTATACTTCTGGATTTTCCAAGTTCTTATTTTCCAATTCTCCGGAATTTCCTTCTTTCATTTGCTCGAGGATCGACTGCCCCGGGGCCTTGCAATTTCTCTTCCCCGTGTCCTCGGAGTTCTCTACTTCTGGATCTTCCAAGTCCTCTTTTTGTGCATCTTCGGAGTTCTTCTCCTCAGGCTTCGCACAGTTCTCCTTTCCCGAATCTTCAGTGTCTAAGATTATTTCCGTACAAGTTACGGTTTCACATACCAAGCCACTCACACTCTCACTTTCACTGTCACTCAGAGCAATAGCCACGCCCAACTGATAATCCTGGGCGATGAGTACTTGCCGTGGCTCTTGTGTTTGACTGCTCGGCATGTATTTGAACCATGTTTGACGATCTTCGGGCACGCCATTAGCAGGGGTTTTTACTTCTTTCATGAAAACCTCGCCGTCATTACTACAATGTAGATACTCCTTCGTTTTCAGCGACTGGAGGGTGTGGAATGTTTCATACTCAGGGCCGATGGTTTTAATGTGAAAGAAGTATTTATCATCTGTGGGGAAGTTTACCAATTTCTGTCAATGAAAGTAACGGAAAGTTAGGAATTATATATATCTCACAAAAATTAAAAAACATGTCTATGTTATGTACTCTTCATTCGACTTTTTATTACTGATTCTACCTGGCTAATTTGTTTGGGAAGCATTGCAAACGGTGAAGTCGAGAGAAAGGTAGGTTAAAAATGCTTTAATTTGTCTCAATTTATCCAGTCGCTGTACAAGTGCCGTTAGGGGCAAATCTTCGCCGAAGAACTCGCAAAGGTCCGGGATAGATTTTTATTATCCAATCAAAGAATAGCTGGAGTCATAATGGTGACATCATGGCGCGAACAGTTGCCTAGAGACTTCGAGACGAAAACGTCGGGTACGTCCGGTCTCAGAAACCGGGATCCCTCCCCCCCCCCCCCCCCACCCCACTTGCTCCACCAGTTTTAGGAGATCGCAGGGGCTCCTTGGCTTGATTACCACCCGCTGTTGGAAAAAAAGAGCTCGCGCGCCACCCCACGGGAGGAACGAAGAACGAACGCGAAAGTGCGACGGAAATCGAGCCCAAAAGGCTATAAGCGTTGACTTTTTCCCCGTATCCAAACCTCCTCTCTCCTCAGTACAGGGGATTCATTTGAAATTAGAACATATTAGACACAGCTAAATGATCTCCAAGTAGCATGTTCCAGGCGTTCATATAGTGGGGAATGGCGCGAAAAGAAAACGCCAAGCGAAAAAAAAGGGAGCGGGCTGGGCTGTTTTCATTCCCTAGCCCCATCCCTATATCTTCGCTCGGCGTTTTCATCTGTCACTCGCTATTTTTCGCGCCGTTTCCCACTAACCGAACGCCTGGAAAAGGCCTCCCTTGAGCGACATTTAACCCTTGCCAGTTCTCCCTGTTTCTCTGTGTCTACTGCAAAAAATGCGATCGAGTGAATTCAGCGATCATGACTCACGTGCACCAAAGTCGAAACTATGTTGTTATTGATAATGTGGATTCAACTTACACGAAGATTTACTTTGCCGGACTTTTTTACTTTCAGATAGTAATCGCCGTCCCCTGAACGGTATCTCAAGGCGTCCGCTTGTTTGTCATCACTCTTTTCCATGTGGAATTCTGAAAAAAATCAGATTAAACAAAGTACAATGATTGGGTGGTCACGGATAACTATGACTTGCTGATCATATATGTACATCGTGAAAATTCGTTTTATAAAACAACTATTCACCAAAGTGGATGTTTTAGTATAGTGTAATAAAACATTAGTTATTGGGATCGTCCAGTGGGGTAGGGGGTGGGGGCTACCTCAACATTTTTTTTTTGACCGATATGGCTCCGCCCCAAGGACCTTTTCATACTATTAAACCTTAACTTTCTACCATATTTGACCTGAGAAGCCTAAAGGCAACCCATTTATATAGAGTTTTCCTTCAAATTGGCTTGGCTGATAACATTCTCATCCCCAGAGCCCACGATCCTTCTGGTCTGCACAGACCTGTAGGATTGTGGGCTCTGGGGACGAGAATGGGCTGATAATCGAAAAAGAACACTCTGCGTATGCTCAAAAGATCGAAACCGGCCGAAGGTCGTAATTCTTTTTGCGATCAGGTGTTTAAATACCTGTTGCGGGATCGTTCGGGTCAGTACCCGTGAAGTCCACATTGATTGTTTCCAAAGTTCTGTCAGATCCAGCCTTCAAAAGATTTCCGTAAGCTTCCCCACGCCTGACAGGCCGATCACGACGCAACACCGACTGAATACAACACGGCTGATCTTTTTGCGTCTAAAAAAACCATTTAAAAAAGTCAGGTCTTTCAAGTTAAACACATCAACTGGTGTAAAATAAAGCTAGATGTACCCTGGTCCCAATCGCTCTTTTTTTCCTTTCGTCCAAATTCAAGAGCCACAGAGCTGGGAAGGTTGCTCTTGTGATAAGGAAGTTGAAAGATAGCATTTGAGACAAGAGTATAGCACCTCGATGTGTTTGAATGACCCGCTACTTGCCTGCTACCTTATGTTCAACACCTGGCACGATTGGTAGTAAGTAAGTATTCCAGCCAGCCAGCTAGTCAGTCAGTCGGTCGGTCGGTCGGTCGGTCGGTCGTCGGTCAGTAAGTCAGTTAGTCAGTCAGTCAGTCAGTTAGTCCGTCAGTCAAACAGTCAGTCAAACAGTCAGTCAAACAGTCAGTCAGTCAGTCAGTCAGTCCGTCGTGTTCAACACCTGGCACGATCGGTAGTAAGAAAGTATTCCAGACAGCCAGCTAGCCAGTCAGTCGGTCGGTCGGTCGGTCGGTCGGTGAGTCAGTCAGTTAGTCAGTCAGTCAGTCCGTCAGTCAAACAGTCAGTCAAACAGTCAGTCAGTCAGTCCGTCAGTCAAACAGTCAGTCAATCAGTCAGTCAGTCAGTCAGTCAGTCAGTCAGACAGTCAATCAGTCATTCAGTCATTCAGTCATTCAGTCATTCAGTCATTCAGTCAGTCAGTCAGTCAGTCAGTCATTCAGTCAGTCAGTCAGTCAGTCAGTCAGTCAGTCAGTCAGTCAGTCATTCAGTCAGTCAGTCAGTCATTCATTCATTCATTCAGTCATTCAGTCATTCAGTCATTCAGTCATTCAGTCATTCAGTCAGTCAGTCAGTCAGTCAGTCAGTCATTCAGTCATTCATTCATTCATTCAGTCATTCAGTCATTCAGTCAGTCAGTCAGTCAGTCAGTCAGTCAGACAGTCAGACAGACAGACAGACAGACAGACAGTCAGTCAGTCAGCCAGCCAGCCTGTCATGGTGTCCCCCTCTTATGTCTTAAGACGCCTACATCAAATTAGTCCTTCTATGCCTGCAAGACATCTTCTCCCTTCCCCCTCTCCCATCCAACAGGGCGTTTCTCTCTCCCCTCCCCTAAGGTGCAGCTTATCATGAAAAGTATGATCGCGTAAGAACACTGAAGCAACTTAGAAATTGATGAACGTTTCTTACCCCGGTGTGAACATGATTGTGTGAAGACACTGGTTCTTGTTTGATTACTTGTACTTGTATCGACATGTTGGCCCCATCTTCTGAATCTGCTTTGGTTGTATCGACTTCTCCTTCTGCCATTTTCCTCTTCTCTGGACCTCCATTGCCGCCCTGTTCGCCACTTCTTTTTCTTGAAACTTGCTGATGTTGCAGTTGCACCACTGATGCCATTTTTTCAATGTGTTAGATTAGAGACTGAATCCACTGGCAGGTATTTCTTCAAGGCTGTAATAAATGCAGAGAAACTATTAAAAAACCCTTATGGGAAAATGAGCTTTTACTATTGTACCTTATTCTTACTAATTTTCGCGATTTTCGCGTTTTTAAAATAATAGCGAAATTTAATACGCGCGAAATTTAAACACGCGAAAATTAATACCATATTTTATAACAAAACAATAAATTTAGGAAGTGCAACTAACTATCCCGTGAAAATATCGTTCCGTCTTGTTTTTGACTACCACCCTTCCTGTGATGACTGTTTTCTTCAGCTTGTAAATTGACCAAGATATCTTAAAGCACAGTCACATAAGTTTCTGTTTGCAGTCTCCTTGTAGTAACAAGGAGTTAGACCTTTGTGTATCTCCAGTGGTTCCTTAGTCTTTCACGACTGATCCAGAAAACACTGACAAAATCGCGAAATTTAATACACTTTTGTTTTAATTTTTCTTGCAATCGCGAAAATTAATACTCGCGAAATTCGGCTCCCGAATTTTTGCGAAATTAAGTACGCGCGAAAATTAGTAAGAATAAGGTAGTGTAAATCGAGACATCTGCATTTGCAGCTGCTTCAGGTCACATGACATAACGTTTCCCTAAATTATAACCTGAAGAAACTTAGCTTCAGCACAAAAAAGCATTAGAAATGGAACGCCTGATAAACAAACAACATCGGTTCCAGGCGTTTGGTTTTTGGGGGAGTAGCGCGAAGAACGGCCAGCGAAAAAAAAAACCTCATACTGCGAACAGTCTCTTGGTCTCTTTTACTCTTTCCAGAACCTCGTAGCGTGCGACGCGAAAACACCAAGATAATGCGAATCGAAATCAAGCAGCGAACAGGAAGCGGCAAACTCGCTTTCTTCTCGTTTTTTCCGCTCACTAGCATAATTTATGCCTTTCCGATCACGTAGGGTTTCAGGAACAAAAGCCAACTGATCGCAGTCCACGAAGGCCTGGAACAGGCTAACAACATTGCCAAGTTTAGGGTTGCCAAAGTTGAAGTAATGTTCTGAGGCGTTTTGAATGTCCGAAGATCTAGATTAGCCCAGGTAGACTTGTATGGAAGTGAAATTTTGCAAGAGAGACCTTGTTTTACACTTCATAGCGCTCCGGTCCATTTTGTTGTATTCTGTGTTGACGTGATCTCCAGCTGCATGCAAAGGGCTTTTCGATCTTGCTGCTGTGACATGTGCCGTAATTATACTCATGCTGCGGAACAAGCGTATCTGCCTTTCTATTGGCCAGTCCCTGGGTACCCAATATAAGCTTTATACGCTGTTGTTTTGTGTTTCTTAACGACAATTTAAATTACTATGTTTGACACGTGTCGATTTGTTGATAACACGGAGCATTTTTTTTGTGTGGAAATGCGCAAAGCTGTCTTCTTCGCGTCCATCCACCCCGCCTTTATGAAATAATTTTTGGTCTTTTCGCTTTTTTATGCACCTTTGTTATATCATTGCCAATGCTAAAGATTTTTTAACAACCTGTGTTATAGTTCAAATGAAATGATTGTTGAGAATCTATAAACGGCGAAAAATTAAAGTGATCTGTAGAAGGAAAATCCTTCGGAATACTTATCGGCATGAATATATACGTGTTTAAGCTCAATTATTATTCTTTTGCGGTGTTAATATCGATCACTTTCAGTCACAGTCCGTTTATTTACGATTGAGAAGCCGGAACCCATAATGTAAATTCGATTGAAAGTTGAAATGGTCACTCATGCACACTGAACTAAATTCTGTCCGCTTAAATAATTTGCGCTCCGGTAAAAGGACAGAAAATACTGAAATTTTTCACATACGTTTAAGTCTGAAAACCCAAGTTTTTCCCTTTTGAGAACGAAGGTAAGACAAAGTTAAGTTTGTGTGAGCGAAGCAGCATTTTCTGATTTATGTGTCATACATGGGCTACTCTGGCATAACATTAATTTGTTTTACCTGAGGGACTACGCTTAGAACACGGAGAATTTATGCATTATTGGCTATAAATATGGCATAAAGACTAGAGCTACAGTAAAGGCTATTTTCACAACACTGACTTATTATGAAACAGAATCGTATTTACATAAAACTGCAAAAAGCTGTTGTACTTACTTGTTTAGCTGCTGCTTGGCCGACTTGAGTCTGTTGAGTTCAGGTGCTATGATGTATAATAATAATAAGTCAGTCAACAGAGCTACACATCCACAACAAGCATGTACCACTTGTGGACTGGCTAACTGGTGAAATGCTCTTTAATATAAATGCAAAACGTTTCACTACCTCCTACGTGCTGTGATTTTACCTTGACTATTTGTTGCGTACACGCGGTTATCAGACAACGATGTCAATATTGTGGATTTGTTTGTTTCGGGTCAATAACTATTATAACTGTTTCCGCTTTGATACCCTTCAGAAAGTTTTAAGTTGATATTTAGGGGTGGACCATTAACAATATCAGGGTTGAAGGTTGGATGCGTGAAATTTTTTCAAGCCATCGCAGCCCCACAGGTAACAACCTCGTTCCCAGGGCCTCTCTCTCCCATGAGTGTTCAGTTAGGGGCAACGTAACACTTGTATTTTTTGCCGCATTTTTTTAATTATTCTTTGCAGGGATATATTTTTGTGAAGTTGCCATTCCGATTTGGTCCTACCCTTTAACTAGACCGGCGTTAACAAAGGCGCGCGTGGGAGTCATAAATTAATATCTGCTAAAATGAGAATGCAATACGTGATACGCAATTTCACTTACCGCACAGTCATGCTAGATATACAGATATACGCATTTAAACCAGTTTTTTCGTCATTGTGGCACAATATAAATACCTGTTATCAATATCCATGTGAAATTTCTTTTGCATGTAACGGTTAATGCCGTTAATCAGCGTGCGTTGTGTGGCTAGATTTCAGTGGCGCGGCGTCGCCTAAGGGACCAGATTTTAAAGATAAAATTAAACAAACTGAAGAAATAGAGCTCAAGTAACTTGCAAACAAACTAGTCTGAACATCTTCCTGTTTGCATTTTTTTGATATTGTACTTTCTCTTTTTATTTTTAGCATTATTGTCGTCTGTTTATATCTGCGCGTTTTTGTGACGCGCTCATTCTTCCCACGCCCGTAATTGTGTTTTCATTTCCTGTTCCTTTGTTTCTTCTTTTACTTCCTGTTTTTGTACTTCCAGGTGGTGGCTAATTTAGCGATTTCGTCGAACAGATCTCATTCGGAAAAAAAGCTAATAAAAATTAAAAGCAGATATGGCTGCTGATTAAAAAAACAACAACAAGAATAAATAAACGAAAAGAAAACGCGTTTTAGTTTCAAAAGTTTCAGTTTTCTCGCAGGCAGCTGAGATTCCCTGGGAACGACGTCGCAAGTATTTCCACTTGCAAGGACCCCCTCGGGTGAGGATTGTGAGTCCTCGGGGTAGTACTGTGCAAAGTCCTGTGCGGACGAAAAACACATTCCACAACTTTCTGCATGCCATGAGTTTACAAGTACCGCGGGAAGATGCTACTTGTAGCTAAGGATGGGCCGATACTGGTTTTTCAAAACGATACGATATCGATACGATATTTGCCTTTTTTCTCGATATCGATCTCGATATCGATATTATGACGTCATTTCCGTCCTGATGTCATTGGTTTGTCACGTGACCATACAAAGGACAGACCTGCCATTATAAATGTTAACCAAGAATGCTGATTTTGGTCTTTTTGTTTTACTGTTGCATCAGCAATGTGTGGACATAAAGTCAAGGCAAGAAAAATTCAATTATTGACAAGAACATCAATATTTCTTTGAGCAAAATTGTATTTTTCAACCGCAGGTGCTGACCAGAAGACCGCAGGCTCAGGTCACGTGTGCAGTATCGAAATCGTATCGAAAGTGCGATATTTTTCGAAAGTATCGATACTTTTCAAAATTGTCAAAATATCGATGTATCGAATATTTGGTATCGAGTATCGGCCCATCCTTACTTGTAGCTAATCGGCAGTTTTCCAGAACAGCTCTTGTGCTGATAGTCGTCTGTGTAGGTAAGACTTTAAAAACTGTAATTTGTCGTTGTACGAAAGTCTTGATGAAGTAACGTCAAGCGAAATAAGTTCAAACGTGTTTGCAAAGTTCTCGAAGACAAGCTAATTTGCATTCATAACAAACAGGAATTCGCATGTTAATTTATGTTTCCTTAACTAGTAACATCTATAAAACTCGAGTGAAAAGCTCTCTGCTAAAGTTATTTTAAACACTAAGCAAATTTGAAGCGAACGTCAAGCAAGATGAGACAGTTTCGGTGACCTTCACGAACTTGCATGACAAACCAAAATTTATGGTCGACTCACACTTCAACACATTGCACTAAAGCGGAAAATTACTCTAGGCACTAATTGCTTTCGAGAGAAACAAGACACAGTTACATATACTCGATCGAAAGTTCGTGATCTGGTGTAAATAAATCAAATGTCATTTGCCAGGTTTTTTTGCATCAGTCAATTCCAAGCGAGTTTATCCCCCCGGGCAGCCCCCGGCATTTGACCGCTACTGAGGCCCAGATAGAGGGGAATTTGGTCGAACAGAAGCCCGGATGGTCGGGCATTTGACCGTTGAAAAAAAATGTGTCATAAACTATAAAACCCTAGCAAGCTCAAGCGTGTGAAGTTAGGCCATAATTCCAATAAAATGTTTCGTTTCCCATTGCCCCCAGGGGGGTACTTGCAGTATACATGACGGGGAGGTCCGACATATTTTTTTGGGTTGAAAATTTACACCCTCGGTATTTTTTTGGGTCAAGAGATCTGTCATGTATTTTTTTGGGACTTAAAGTCTGTTTGATTGAATAAATCAGTATCGAGGTGCTCGGTTTTGTATTTTTGGGGGTAGAAAATTTTGTTGCCAGGTATTTTTTTGGGTGTAAAATTTCAGGCTCATGTATTTTTTTGGGTTCGCAATAAGAAGCTCCGTCGGACCCCCCCGTCATGAATACTGCAAGTACCCCCCCTGGGCCATTGCCCTGTCTCTTGTGATGGTGGGTTGGTTGGTCGGGCAAAAAAAAAAAAAAGAATGAACACTTTAAGGGGTATGGGCTATTTTAGAAGCCAGGAGATCCAGAATTGAAAGATTTTTTTTCAGTCGATTGCTGAGGATGTTGGAACAATCGCTAATGCTCTTGGCACGAAACAGCCTTTGAAAAACTTAGTATCCATGTTAATTTAAGACAAGGACATCACATCATCACGCGTGTCATATATCAACCTAGTAAATGGCCCAGCTCACAACGAGTCTCTCGTAGCTCAGTTGGTTAGAGCGCCCAACCGGTATCTGGGAGGCCATGGGAGGGGTCATGAATGGTCCCTCAAAATGTCGCAGTGCTCGCAATGCTCGCAAATGCTCGCAAAATTTTAGTGGGTGCTCGTTTGCTCGTGCTCGCACAATTTTACAAGTGCTCGCATGCTCGGTTTTTAGTGAAGGTAGGTTTTTGAAAAGTGCTCGTTGCTCGCAAGGCTAATTTTTGTCAATGCTCGTGCT
Organism: Oculina patagonica; assembly: GCF_052425735.1. Lineage (NCBI taxonomy): Eukaryota > Metazoa > Cnidaria > Anthozoa > Scleractinia > Oculinidae > Oculina > Oculina patagonica. The sequence goes on from NC_135760.1 coordinate 5,103,010, forward strand.
CGCAAAGAAAAAAGCTGTGCTCGCATGCTCGCAAATGCTCGCAAAGACCATTTGATACCCCTCATGGGTTTGATTCCCGTCGGGGACTCAGATTTTTTCTTTGTCCCATGCTCGTGTCATGTTGAATAATTTCTCCACTATAGCAATTGTTGTTAATAAAACAAGATCGTGTGCTTGTTAATTAAAGTACTTGCCTCTTTGACTAGTGAATCTGGAATTTTTTTTTTACATTTCGAAAAAATGGGTCGGTCGGGCGATGGGAAACGAAACATTTTATTGGGATGGCCTTAGTATTTGATTACGTCAATGTAAGTTTCAACGTATCTTTTGCTATTAAAATCGGCTGATTAATAGGGCATGAGTGTCCGTTAAGACCAAGTGTTAACAAGAATTCTGAAATTAAACTCATAATGACATTTCAGCCCCGAGCGGTGGGGCATTTGACCGTGTAACTGGCCCACATAATAATTTGTAGAGAATTTGATCAGACATTTGAAAAAAATCAGATGCCTGGGGGTTTGCCCGGGGGGACATGATCTTGCTTGGAATTGACTGATACATAACTCTTATGAATTGCCTTCCTAATAGATCAGTGTTGATTGTAAAAGTAGGGTAGGTAAAGTCTGTATTCTAGCCTAGTGGCCCATCAAGCCGGAGCTTATCCCGGTTTCAGTGGGATGAGGTGACCAGGAGTATTTCTACACCCTCCTGGATGGGATGCAAGTCCATTGTAGTGTTACCCCCCCCCCTCCCCAGCATTAATTTCACCGGTACTCATTAATTGCTTATTTAATACACCTGGGTGGAGAGAGGCATGATGAGAGTAAAGTGACTTACCCAAGAACACAACACAGTGGCCCAGCCAAGGCTCGAACCTGGACCACTCAATGCTGAGTCTAGAAAGCTAGCCATTTAGGCCTCCATGCCTCCCGTGTTTTTTGTACATGATTAAAAAAAATAGGAGAAGTGGGCTAGCAGCCCTAAGCAACTTTTACCATTTCAGCTTAAGCAGGCAACTTTTAAGGCTGGTTGACACTTGTGAGATAAGCACAAACAATAATTAAACACATCAAGCATTAAATTAAAGGGGCTATGTCATGCAATTTAAGGCAATTTCGGCACTCACCAACTGGTCATAGAATTAATTGAAATATTACAATAACAGTTTAAAACGGTAGAAAATTCAAAAGAAACACAGAAAGGCCAATGGGCAAATTCAAGAAGATTAAAACGGATTGCCTTTGGGTAAAATATCATGAAAAATGTCAGGCCAATGTTTTTCAAGATTATCTCAATTTCTATAAAAATGTCATTTACAATCTCAGAAATCATCCTTTTTTGTTATGTGGCTCTGATTTTGCCAAAAAAGACTTTTGATCTGCCAATTTGACATTTAGAGCTCTTTATGAATGGAATTATAAATAGAAATACCTAAAGTTGCATGACATAGCCCCATTAAACCACCAGACTGTGTTTTCACTCTTGCGATTAGCACATGTATGCAAGCACAAGACAACATACCCAAACATTATGCTTTAGAAATTCTGATGAACACTGAAGGATAGAAGTCATGTCAACTGCCAAATCTTGTATTTGTGCATGTGCTTTAATTTATTTCAGTGAAATTTTCAGTGACACAGGTGAAATCTGGGGTTTCAGAAAATAATTAATATTTATACCCTCCCTGAACCCATGAAAGGTTATTGGAAGTCCTTTTAATTAGGGCGTGAGAGATCGAAAAAGCCAAAATTATTAAAGGAAATTAAGTAGTATATCTTAACTGGAATAAGCCGGCAAGCACAAGAAAAAGAAAAAAACATGCTTGCAGTGCTTATTTTACCCCGGCGTATGACATAGAACATGTGCTTTAATTATCAAGAATTAGATACAATGAACTCAAACAAAAAAGATTATTTAATAATCCTAATTCCTTGGAATTTTGTAAACTGTTCATGTAATAACCATCTTTTCCATTAGAAAAGAATATGCTAAATTATAAATAAGCTATTTTGTATACAAAAATTATAATTGTACTGTGAAGTTGGCCTCGTGTACATCTTACAGCTTTAGACTCTGTTCTTTTCACTTCTATATAATTTTGTTGTTTATTTTGGTCACCTCCTAGTTTCATTTCACTGTTTACAGGGTTGGCAGAAGCTGAGCATGCTGCGGTCAAAATAATCAGTCCAGTAAGAAACCAGATCTTCAAGTACGGAAACCAGTCTGTCTTGTTCAACTGCACAGTGACGCAAGCCAATGGGTCGAATTTCCAATGGTTTCTAAATAACACAGCCATTAATCCTGCTGGTAAGAGGGACACTCGTTACTGGTCAAGTTTTAATCGCACAGCACAACATGAAGGGGAGTACAAGTGCCGCTTTGGTGAAAGTGGTATAAAGCCGGCCACTGTTAAAGTGTATCTTGCAGGTAAATTATAAACTTAGTCTAGTAAAGTAACTAAAGCATTGCTTTGCTTTCTGTAGCATAGTGCAATTATGCAATTATGATGTTGTGCAACATTAGGCTTATTTGAGAACACAATTACGTGAGCACCAGTAGGCTTTTATGTGGAATTTGATCTACATATATTGGTCTAAAAAACGTGTCTCAGATTTTTCTTTTCTTGCTCCATTTATTTTTTATAAATTTTTAAACTTTAAAATGGCATTTTTAGGGCTTCTTCTAAATAAATCAAGATAAAAAAATTCTTAAGCAAGGTGTATACTTTATACCTTTATTGGGGTTACCATTGATGGTTTGCACGCAATTTCACTTGTAACAAAAATGCCAATTTTCCTTCCGATGCCTGTTAACTTTTAAAGCAGCCTAAAGATGAACTGTTAGAGCGTAAGGTTGCAGTCCTTCAGTGCACGAGAATGGTCTTTACAGGGTCAGGCTATTTTGCCTACAAGCCACTTTAAAAATCCCCAATGTCGTTATTTCACTGGAGCATCTCGTTGTTCGTCGTCATTTCAGCTCCTTCATGTCGCCATTTCAGTTCCTTCATGTCGCCATTTCAGAGCTGTGTCGCCCGTCGGAATTTACCCTAACAGGGCCTTATGAACTGTACATTGTTTTAAGAAAGCTTCAATGTTCATCATGTCACTGGAAATATTTTAGGACAAAATTCTGGTATGTTTCAAAATAACAGTCCTGACTGTCACTTTTACATCCCTCCACCCCTCCCTAGTAGGTATAAGGGTTTATAAAGGGTTATTGGCATGCAATGTTGGATGTTAACTAGTGTCTGCTAGCCTGTAGACTGTTCACAGCCCTCTTTTTTTTTTTCGTCTTTTTTTTTTTCTTGCTTCATTTGCTTTTTTGCTTTGAAAAACGAAGAGGCTGTGGACAGTGTAGCTATAGTCTGGAGCTAGTGAATTTTGTGATCAGCTAGTGGAGTTAATCCATCACTTGCCCAACAGACAAGTGACAGGGTTCATATGGGTCCTGGAAAACCTGGAAAGTCCTGAAATTATTATTGTGGCACTTTCAAGGACTGGAAAGTCCTGGAAATAGACTACCGGTACTGCAGGTCCTGGAAAGTTCTGAAAATCTGTTAGACTCAAGTTTAAACACCAGAATTCTCAGAACTAGCATAGGATTATAAGATTACGGGCAGACCTTAAGGAAAAATAATGTAATTGAGATCTTGGGAGTGAAAGGTTAAATGTGAATTTTGGAGTCTTGGAAAAATCAATCTAAGTCCTGGAAAAGTCCTGGAAAATTGTTTGTAAAAAAGGGTAGGAACCCTGAAGTGAAGCATCATGGGAAATTTTTTTTTTGGTGGGGTGGGGGGGGGGGGGGCACTAGTAAAAATGACTTGCAGGTTAGTACATCCTGCAGGCTTCAATCAGCTTTTTTTGCACCCTGGTTGTATTGTTAACATCATGTACTGATACTTATTTACCTTTTATTTTTTGCCCATGATTCAACAGCAAAACCAATAGCAACATTTTATGACACTTCCAGTCCATTCTCTGTGAAAGTCAATGAAAGAACTACACTTAAGTGCTTTGCAACAGGATGGCCCATACCAAGTATCACATGGTTCCGAAATGGTCGAAATGTGGCTGAAATAAATCAGAACAATCAGTATGACTTGAAATTCAAAGCTCGTCTCTCAACACTGGGCATTATTGCTACTCAAAAGAAGGATGGAGGGGAATACATTTGCATGGCTAAAAATGCACTTGGAGAGAACAATGCTACCTTTCTGGTGCAAGTTGAAGGTAATTATGATTTTACTCAATAAAGGGAATGGAGTCACGGTGGCCAAATAGTTAGTGCGCTGGACCCTGGATCAAGTGGTCTGGGTTGAGCCCTGGCCACTCAAGCACAGCCACTGCCAGATACTCTACTCTCATAGTGCTTTATAATTTTTATAATTTATATAATTTACTTCTGCGGGTAACCCTGTGATGGACTAGCATCCCATCCAGAGGGAAGTAGAAATACACTTAGTCGCCTTATGCTACAGAAACCGGATAAGCTCGACCTGCCTGATGAGCCACTTGGCTCAAGGCTGACTAAAGGGAAACTTTTTCTTTTCTTTTTGCCATGTTAAATGACACTGGGAGGGGGGTGGGGGTAAACAGGGCTGGGGTTAAACACTAACCCAGAATTAAAAGTTGATCAAGGGTTCAATTTCCCTTGGATAAAAGTATTTTATTGCTTTTTTTTGGGGGAGGTTAAGATTAATTGACATCAAAACTGGAGGACAGAAAGTATGAACAGATCTAGAAAAACCTCACTGAAAAGTTAAAAATACTGAATCTATACTAATCCTGAAATTGCTTAATTGTGCTTTGAAAAACCCAAGAGGATATACCTTGCTTAGGAAAATGTCTGCACTGGGACAAATTTTCCACACTGCTAAAAACAACTAGGAGTATTTTTTTCAATCCATGGTATGGGACGCTAAACTACAGTGAAATCTCGATTTAACAAAGTGCCAAGAGACTGCGGAAATTTGTTTGTTATATCGAGGGTTCGTTTAATATCGAAAACCTCGAGACAATGTATTTGCGGAAAAACAACCAACATGTTAGTTATATCGAGGAACATGTATAGATAATAATAGTTTTTCACGCTGTGACATTGTACTACCCAGTATTTAATGATCTGAACGACTGTCAAAAATTACATTAAATTTTGTGCTTTTTAAATGTTTAATTTCCACGTAGGTATGGACATATGTCTTTGACGTTGTTTTCCTGTTAGGATTAAAGTATTTCATCCTTGTTGGTCTGTTCAACTTTCATCTTTTGTCGCGTGTTAACTGAAATTTCGTTATATCAAGGTACAGTTTACGTTTGGGCTTCTGGATTGTGTGCGTTATAACGAGGATTTCCTTATATCGAGGTTCGTTATATCTAGGTTCTGTTCCATACATTTTACTGTAACTTTGGCCCGGCTGAGGAATATCGTTCGTTATACCAAGGTCTTCATTAAGTAGAGGTTCGTTAAATTGAGGTTCCACTGTATTGCAGGGTTACCCCTCTGTGCACACTTCACTGGTTCCCATTTATACACCTGGGTGGAGACAGGCACTGCGAGAGTTAAATATGATCTCATTCAAGACAACGACACAGGGAACCTCACCCAGGGTGTAAACCTACGATGCTTAATCCGGAATCGAGGATGCTAAAAAATGGCTACTGTATTTTGACTTTCGCATAATTTTATACCATAGCAGTTAAACCAAAATACCTTTTAACAATTACCCAAGAACTTACAATGTTTTCTATGATATACAAAATTTATCGTCCCTCAGATTTTTCTGTACAGACCCTGGGGGAGACTCCCATATGAAAGGGCAGGGATCCTCGTCGAAAATTCTGAAAAGAACCCCTTAAACGATACCAATTTGGGTGTGGCTCAAGCTTTTCTTGACCCCTAAAGAGACCAAAAAACTAAGAATAGAATTTATATTATTTTGTATATTTCTTCCCGTGCAGCCCTAAATGAGACTATTGTGGCTAAAAATATTGGCGTTTTGCCCAGAACACCCTAAGCGAGACCAAAAATCCAAATTTTACACCCCTAAGCGAGATGACGAGCATCCCCGCCTCTTTCATATGTTCCCCCTGTGGGTACAGACTTCGCAGTGCTTGATCCATACATACATTTATACAGCCAAGTCCTAAGGCCAATAATTATTCTCTCTGGTGTACAGGACTGCAAATAACAGTCGGTCATTGGACATTGGCCGACCAAAATTTGCTCACGCCCGCCGAAATCCCAAGTGTGGTCGGACATGATATCCGGACAATTTTTTTTGTTTGTAAATCGTTTTACTGTAACGATGAATAGTAATAAGTAACAGAAGGGCAAAGAGATCACTAGGAAAGTGATAGCTCAGTAGTTTTAAGAAAATAAAATTCAACCTTTTGTTTTTGGTGATGTCCGACCACAATTTTGTTTTGTCCGACCAAGATGGTGTCTTAGTATCGATTAGTAGGACATATGTCCTTTTAAGTGAAAAAAAGATATTTGCAGCCCTGGGTTTATAAGATATATTCATAATTTCCAGTTGTAATTCAGATACAATTACAGACTCAAAGTATGGACTCTACTCACACAACTATTTGATCTGTAGATGAACCAGTTGAACCTAAAACAACAATGAGAGCAGAAAAGCCAAAATACACTGCTGAGCTTGGATCGAACGCTACTCTTGTTTGTATTGGTGATCAAGTCAAGGATGATCCTCTCACATTCGTATCGTGGAAATTCAATGGAACAAGGCTTCATAATTCCAGTGGCCACTACGTTATTACGATTGATTTCTTCACCATTGAGCAAGGGAGTACACCTAAAGTTCGCACAAATCTCTATATCCTTAATGTGAGGTATGCAGACAGCGGCAATTACAGTTGCATTGTTAATTCTGACAGAGTGACGGATGAAGGCGATACCATTACACTTGAAGTGAAAGCAAAAGGTATGAAACCGGTAAATTATGTATATAAGCCCAAATTATGAATATAGGCTAAAATATTTCATGCACTGTGGAAGATCAGATTTTATATTTTGTTGAATGAATTGAAATTTGTTAGTGTAAACTAAAGTCAAAACCATTTCATTGATATACGTAGATATTGGGCAGTCGTCGTAACTGTCCGTAAAAGATTCGGGGATGTTCGTGTGTTCTTCGGAAAATCTTCTGGAAAGGCCCAGAAAAGTGGCGGAAACTGTATTTTCAAATGCAAATAAGATGTGTTTTTTTCTCTTTCGCATAAGCATCCATATGGGAACACGAGATTCACTCACAGAAGGGATGTGTCTAGATTTGATAGAAATATATATTTCCGTCTGACTATAAACCATAGATCTTGCGAAGATAAAAGACCGGTTGATGATGTTGTCTTTGTGTTCAGAACTACATGAAGACCGAATGTACAGCTGGTCTTTAACGAGAGTGGGCTCCCGTAACGACGACACGGTGAAACAATAGAGGCTGATCGCTCAGCGGAGCTTTGAGCATAAAAGCCTTCTACTTCAGTCTAAGGGCAACAATCTTTCTCCAGCCGTAAATCATCTTGAACTTTTATTTCGAAGGCCACATAACTTGGTGATCAAGTTGTGCATACGGTTAACAAAGGGTTTTACTAGCACGAATTAGAATTTTTGGCTGGTCGCTTACGAAAGGAAAAGACCAGTTGGTAGTTCCCAAAGTTTGTTACAGAGTTAAAATTGACAATTCAAACGGGGTTTTTCGGTGGTGGTCGTAAGTAAAGCTTTTCGCTTAGTCGCAAGCCCGGGGGAGGGGGGGGGGGAGTTACTACCCTTATAAGGGCTTATCGGAGACGTGCGGCCCGATTGGGTATGGTTAACAGGCTTTTTTGTTTTGCACGGGGTATATATTTCACTGCTTTTTGTCTTAAACGGGGTATCTTTAAATGAACCAATGTTCAACACGATAGGTAAATTTATACAAAGTTAGCCACAAGCCGAATTTTCAAAATTCTGAATCGTATTGCTGACCTTCTTTGATTTCAGCCTCCGAGGATGATTTCTGCATTGATACTTAGCTTTATTCACGATTACAACAAGGACAGTGAGATGTACTTGTTTATGTCTTAGACGGGGTATCAAAAATTGGCATTCTGTCTTAAGGGACGGACCATTATTGTTTGGAGGGGGGGGGGGGTAATGGAAAATGTTAAAAAAATTGTTTGCAGGGCCTAGAAAGACACAATAAATTGTTTGCAAACACGATATGTAAAACAAAACATAGTTTGCATTTCGGAAAACAATGTTTGCAGAGGTAGGTGCATAAACTTAAAAAAAAAGTTTACAAAGGAAAATTTTTCATACTCCCCCCCCCCTCCAGAAAAATAATGGTCTGTCCCTAAAGGAAAATCAGAGTTTCGTGTCTTAAACAGGGTCAGGGTTTAAGAGGCCGGGCCGCACCACGCTACCCGAGATTATGTCCAGTGGGGGGGGGGGGGGGGGAGGGGGTCGCAAGGAGGGTTTCGACTATGCTAATACTAATTAATTGCGTTTTGATCCACAGACAAGGGAAAGAGACTGAAAACATGGATGATCATCGTCATTTCAGTGATTGCAGTAATTTGTTTCTTGTTGCTGGCAGCGGTCATCATTGTCATGTGCTGGCGAATGATGAGAAAGAAGAGGCTTTTAGCACTTGCTCAAAAATGTGAGTGACTTCAAGTCGAAATTTTAGCTAGTGGCATACACAGTACAATCCCGATGTCCCAACTTTCGATTTCTTGAACCTGCTGATAACTCAAACTAAACGTTGTTACCCTTGGATCTGCTTCGCTGAGTCGAACTCTTCAATTTTGTCCCTGAGTTTTCGAAATAATCTCCAATCAGTTTTCGTTTCCTTTGGCGCTTCGAGAGATCGGGATAACACTGAATAAATTCTGCAAGAGGTGATGCGATAGTCTAATGGCCTAAGTGCACTGACTTCAGATATAAAGGTTTTGGGTTTAAGCCTAGTCAGGGCCTCTCTCTCCAGCTAGGTGTATAAGTTAAGCGGGTACGGACCAATCAGATCTGGAAACAGTGGATTAAGAGCCACTCTGTGGATGTGCCACTGCAAATCTGTATCTATTCGAGGAAACCTCGGTTAAGGCCGGGATATCCCATTGATTGAATCCCATCCTACAAATGGGGATAGTAGCAAAACTTGCTGTCGCTTCTTGCTACAGATGCAAGCAGTAGTACAGTTCATTGACCTCGAACAGAGAGGTATGAAAAGGGAAAATTTGACCTTTAATACACACTTTATTTTTATCTGGATTTGTTTCTCGGTTGTCCCGAGTTCAAATCCTCGATCACGCTTTGTATATAGCCAACTGGTCTGCCTCCTGCCAGTTGGGATTTTTAACCTTGTTATGTTCATTTATAAATTATTTGTTTCCTCTGTTTCAGTGGCATGCCTGTAAACTAGCTATCTCGTTGAGATATGAAGCTAAGTGCATGACCACTATAAACACATATTTATTTATTTATTTATTTTATTTTTATTCAACATAGTTAACAAAATGTTGTCATTAACATTTCCTTGAACAGACGACCAAGAAGATAACCACGTTTTTGACAACGACTTGTTCATCTCGTACAGTACCAAAGACTACGAGTGGATTCAGGAGTCGCTTCTGACTGTGTTGGACGAGAACCGCATCAAGTACATCATTCATTCGCGCGATTTTGTGCCGGGGAAAGCTTGGCATGACAACATGGCGGACAGCGTGTACAACAGTAGAAAAGTGATCCTGGTCATGTCTGCGAACTACCTCTCCAGCGGCTTCTGCAAAGACGAGATGCGCATGGCAATGCACAGAGATTCAGCGAGGGACGATTCTTCGTTGATCGTGGTGCGAATTGACGACATCAAGTCATGTGACATACCAAAACCTCTTCGTCACAGAACCTTCATCGACGTGACCAGTAAAGAAGAGATAGCCACGTGGCAGCGAAGGATTCTGGAGCACGTGCGGTCAGATAACAGGTCAGAGAGTATGACCTCTGACGAGAGCGTTAACGTGTCAGATACAAGGAGTCTTCTTTCGCGATTAAAGTTGAAGAGGACGAAGAAAAATAACAACGTCGGAAGGGAGCTTGAAAATCAAGCTTGATGATGACCTTAACCTTGAACTCTGATTCAAATGGAGGTAGGAATACCCAATGGCACACAATGTCTAAATTGTGAAGAAATGTTGGTATATACACCTAATTGCAATAACGTAACAAAACAAATTTTCCTCGAAAAAAACCGTGCGCCTTATAACCGAAAAAATACGGTTATTACAATAACTTTTTCATAAAAAAAAGGAAAAAGGTAAATAGGAACCAATTAGCGTAGTTTCATAACTGTTAGCATTTACAGAAAACTGATGAGTTTTTATCTGCACACTTTTTGTCCACTTGTTTATTCTGTAACAAGATAAGTTGATTTATTCGTATTTGGGGGCATTTTGAGACCATCTGTACGAATAAATTTCATGCATGCATATGCGCTTTATTAATTCCTATTTGACTTTTTCCTTTTTTCCTTTTTTCTATGACAACCTCATTGCAATTAGGTGTATGCTAAGCTTGGTTGAAAAATGAAAATGATAAGTAATCAGTTAAAAACACAAGCTACTCGAAAAAAATGTCCAAAACTTCCGCAACAAGAGTAGTATCTATGACTACAAGAGTAGTATCTATGACTACAAGAGTAGTATCTATGGCCTTATGTACACGGTTGTCAAGGAACGCGTGTGTGGAGAACTCGCGATTTTTTCCCGGGTAGTCTGTGTCACTGAGTCATTTATATCTTTCTCAATGTCTGGATATTTTTAGTCATTTTCCTGATGTAAAAAATTAGTATTAAACTGAAGGAAACCTTAAAATAATAGTCTTTTTAAGGAAGAAAAATATTAATTGTTTTTTTATAGAATCGCTGTGACTATATATAGAGCGATTTTTGATCGAGTGTCGTAAAACCAAAACCAAAAAAAAGCAACCAGCAAAGCTTTCGATGGCAAAGTTTTTGAAGAGCGTTCAAATGCTAAGTTTACGGACCGCTAAAGCGAGAAATGCATTTAAAAAAATATTTAAAAAGAAAATAACTTTTTATAAGTGCATGTGTAAATTTTCATTGTCGAAAATGCCAAGCATTTTACGTTTATTTTAATAGTTGTTTATATTTTTGTATGGGCCGATATGTAACAGTTGGTAAATAAATAAAACCATTATTGTAGAGTAGGAGAAGACTGGGTTCTCTTGTGTAGGTATTATTTTACAAAATAACCGTAGGGTAATTGGGGTGGCTTTCTAACTATTTTGAAGTGTGAATTACGTATACGTTTTTGATCACTTAATGTATAAATTCAATAATAAATGCCAAGCCTGTTATATTTTTTGTTATAGTTTTTTATGTAATTATTGTCAAGAGAAGTAGCTTAAAGCTAGCAATACGATGGAACGTACTCCTTTGCCTAGGTATTAAAGAATGTATAAATACGCCACCAATTTTATTATACTGACGTTAAGTTTTTTTTTAAAGTGTCTGTTGTGTTTGATATTGAACTGGTTCGAAAGTTAGAGAGTGAATGAGAGTCTTTAAACAACACTCATTGTAATAAAATAACGGAAGATATTATGTGCGCTATGATTGGTGAATACCTATTTACAATGCAAGATACTTTTTACACAACTGGCAGAATTCTCGCGCACTCATTGGTCGAGGGTATGGTAGATGAGTGTATTCGCTTTTTTCACGATTCCATAATACACTTTGTTTATTCCTCCCCCCCCCCCCCCAAAAAAAAAAAAATAAATAAATAAAAATCACTGGGGACGATTGTACGTCATTGTAAATCCCAAGATAAATTGAAAACAACGCTTATGCAAAAGATTTGGGGGATGACAAGGTGTGAAGAAAGCACATGCACCGTGAAAATGACGTCATCAGTAACGCAACGCAAGGCAAGTTTCCGGGAAACTTTATAAAAAAAATTGTCTTGACTTTTCCATAAACATTTGGAGCGAAATTGCCAACGAGTTCTTCAGCTGCAGACAGAAAAAAGTGATCTTTCACGGCGTGAGGCGCTCGCTCTGATTTTTCCTAAAATTTGTAAAGAAAATTCGACTACCGCTCCATCCAAACAAAACTTTATCACTTTTGCACCTATCAGTGTTTTTAACAAAAATTTAGTGACGCCTAGTGATTTTTTTTACCATCCACAAATATATATTCCATGTGGTGGGGCATTTGAACAGAAAATACCCGGAAAATATGACCATCCTTTGCTCAGCCTGTATTCCCGACCGCCCCCCCCCCCCCCTCTCAGAAGTTGCGCTAGAAAAGCCTCTTGCAAGCTAACCTGCGATCAGGCGTTCTTTTTTCTTTTTCGAAAGGGAGAGGGGAAAATTAGGCAATTGACAATTAGGGAGGAAGGGCATGATCTCAGGTTACTTGCAAGCGTGAACAAACAAATGCGATCACACCTTAAGGATTGTTACACAACGTACCTACCGAAAAAACCAAACGCAGAACGCAGACCAAAATCTTCAAGGGCTCTTTGGACAACAACTTGCAGGCGTTCGACAGACGGAAAGCTGATATGCCTGCTAAAAAGAACTCTATGGACTCGTAAAACAAATCGGTGAACGTTATAATCTTTGTATACTAACATTTCACATGCAGTGGTTGTGAGTTTCTCCGCTTTTATACACCGTATCGCAGACCTCGCGTCGCGTTTTCAGCGTTTTCTGGACGTCACGCACGAAACACCGGAAACGGTGTAGAGTTGTCCTGAAACATGCAGAAGATTTATTTCTTTGTGCCAAACTTGATAGGTAAGTAGGAAATATTCGTAGTAAATGCCTAGACCGGATCCCCCGTTTTGCAAAAGGACCAATGTTAGATCACTAAAGATCTTTGACATGATAAGTACTGACAAAAACCTTAGCAAAGATCTTTGTAACACCTGTTCACGCTGTTGTAAAAATATTTGGAATGTATGATCTTTGACGAATTCCTTTAAGATTTTTGGCAAGTTTTTTAGTTCCTTAAAATTTTTTGTAAGATCCTCCAAAGATCCTTGTAGATCTTTGGATAGAATTCTGAAGATCCTGGCAAAGGGTCTTTAATAAAGGGCTAAATGGCCGTTTTTATTCTAGAGACGTTAAAGCTGTATAAAAAAACGGTAAATAAGATAGCTTTCAACGTCTCAGTCGTTAAAGGCGTCTAGTATAAAAATGGGACACCATGAACTAGTATAAAAACGGTAAAATTATAAGACATATGCCTTGAAGGTCTGATGGCTTTAACGTCTTTGTGTCCAGTGTCTTCCGAGTGTAGCACCCAGTCTTTTTACATTTTTTGTTTAATATATTTTTTTCTGAAAAGCCGTCTACTAAGTGCGTCCCGTTTTTATACCAGATACTTTTAATGTCTTAGACGTTAAAGACGTCTAGATGACATTTATAACATTTTGTTTTTGCATAGGTTATGTGCGTATAGTTCTAAACCTAGCTGCCTTTTACTTCATGCTGCACAAGCCATTTCTTACTATCATTCTTCATTTTACTGGTGGAATATTGCTAGATGTTGCTGATGGAGTTTCGGCACGGTACTTCAATCAGTGTAAGTAAACACATGCCCTGAAAGAAGGTCATTGATCTTGGAAACCTGGCATTTAAAAAAAATGGACTATCAGTATATTTACTCTATGTTTCATGCTGTAGAGATGCATTTCCCTCTACCTTGGGGGGGAGGGGGTAATCCCTATCGCGGACTATACAGAGAGGCACTAGTATACAAAAGGGTAGGAAAAACTGTCATTTAGGTATTTAAACAGCCCTTTCAAAATATCTTGAACAGGCCCAACGAACAGTCGAGTTGTTTAAGCATTTAAAGGGGTTATATCGGAAAAGCCCCCCCCCCCCCCGGTGCATAACTGAGCTAAGTTCAAGCGGTGTAGGCTAATCTTAAAAGCCATGGAACCTTGATTGAAACATCAAACTCTTTCCATTTCCATAACCTGCAACAAAGAAATTTTGGAAGCAGGCCTATATTGTTTCTTTGACTTGTGCCTAAATTTTTATTATAATCATACAGTTAAATACTAGAAGCTCTGACAGGAAGTTTTGTTTTTGTCTTTTACAAGGTTCCAGTTATGGAGATTTGCTTGATTTTCTTGTCGACAGGTATTTTTTAAACCCTTAATGCGATATTATTATTACAAATGATTCAGAAGAATGATGATTATTTAATTTCTATTTACAATATTGAGACATTGTCAATTCAGGGGTGACGAGAATAATGAAATCATCAACCAGGTTATTTCCAAGCTTGGGACTGAATTGTTGCTACACCTGAGACTTCAATGGGGGATTAGGGGGGTGAATAGGTTTGTGGATCAGATTTGCCCTTAAAAAGCGCACAGACTGTGGATTGCTGCAGTACATTGAGCGGATTCGAGGATTATCAAAATACAGTGGGTGAGAATTAGCTGAGAATTTTGGCCTGGATTCCGGACTTTTCACGTCAAGGAAGTTCAGATTGTGGATACTAAACAAAGTTCAGATCTCTTTGGTAGAATTGTCACAAAAACAAGCAATGAAAAAGGGCATAAGAAAGAACAAAAAGCAAAAACAAAAAACATCAATTTGTGTTCCCCCAATTACCCCCTTCCTCAATGGGAATTCAATAAATTTGCAGTTGGCAGTATTTTGATGAAATTGCTGATAAATTATGGAGTTATTAAGGGCTCTGAATATAACTAATTCAAGCAGCAAATCTGGAAAAATACATGACAGAAACTGTTTCAATCCAAAAATTACTACCTCTTAGGGGTGAAAATAAATTCAAGCCACACCCACAAAGTAAGTCTTGGTATGTTCATCCTTTTAGGGGTTGCTTTCAAAATTTCATATGAACACCCCTATCACTTTTATATGAGTCTCACCCCCCACCCCACACCCCCCGGATTAAAATCTCAAGGATCCCATATGAGAGCTCTATATCTCTACTTATCATCTTATTTTAATTAATTCATTTATGACTGACAGGTGCGGAAGGATAGGAATGATGATGGCACTGTGCGTGTTTTATCCTCAGTACTTGTTTGTTTTCCAGTTGCTTGTCTGCTTAGAAATTACAGGGAGCTTATCAAATTATTACAGGTATTACTTGTTTGTACTTTGTACCTATAGTCTATTTGTGGGAACAACAGTTATCAGGATGGAGGGTAGGAAGGGGGGTGCTTACTATTTTTTAAAATATGCTTGCAAAATAGTTGGTTTTTATCCCTGTTAGAACGGATTTCGTGTCTTTAAAATTTTGTGATTTAAATTATGAGAAAAGCACAAAATCATTGAAAAGACAGTACACTACACTCTTGACAAATATGTGATATAAAACAAAATAAGAAAAATGAACATCTAAAGTTTCTAAAAAAACAGGCTGTGCAGTACTTAGGGCCTGATTCATTATCAAAATGTTCTTAAAAGCTTACACTTAAGCACTGTGTTTATGTCCAAGGCAGTGCTATTGTTTTCTGTGTTTTAACTTTTCAGACTTGGTGGGGGGGGGGGGGCTTGTTTTGGGGGTTGGAGGCTTTTTATGGTGTATTGTTTAATACATAATTTTTTCTCCAACTTACAACAGATGTGCCCTGCTAACACATTCAAATAACACGTTCAAAAAGACATGCAGTTACGATCCCTGGTTGTTGAGGATTTTCTTTGAGGAAGTAAGAACAGAATTTATTTTCACTAATTATTTAATTAAGTCTTTTCTTTTGCAGACAGGTCCCTAGAAATGAGATATAATTGGGACTTGAGTGAAAGTACACATTGCATATATTCTAGGCTAGCCGTATTTACCAGTTGGAGAAATAAAATTCAGTAAATGATGATGATGATGATTATGATTCTATAATTTAGTCAAAATAAAATTATATTTTAGATGCGAACAACGGAAAACTTGTAACAAATTCCATTTTAGCATGCATGCATAACTTCTGACTCATACCAGTAATTATCTAGCCCTTTGCCTTGTACCCGGGGGGGGGGGGGGGGGGTACTCGAAAAAGTTTTGTACGGGGAGGCTCCGCCCGGAGATCCAACCCCTTACCCTTTTATATACTATTTTGATAGAAAAGGTACCCCTTTTGTATACCTTTTATTGCAAAAAGGCACCCCTTTCATATACCTACACTACATCACATTTACCAAAGACGGAAAGTTTTCTTGTCATTTTTATGTAGCGCTTAATAAATTAAGACGATACAGCCAAAAGTTGCGTCTGCTCGAAATATGTAATGTAACGGCCTTTTAAAATATTATTATCGCAGATTTCCATACCCTTTCATATACCTAAATTTGTGAAATCCCTACCCTTTCATATACCTGGAGCCTTAAAAAGGTACCCCTTTCGGGCGGAGCCTCCCCGTATAGGCCATTATAGGGAGTACCCCCCCCCCCCCCGGGGCCTTGTAACAGACATGTCACAGAGACCCAGTCTCTATTTATGTTTTGATTTTTTAATTATGAAATTATGCTTTTTACCAACTACAGCCCATCACGACCCTGGTCATTATTGGTCAAGATATGTGCGTAGCCATGTTTTATCTCCTTCACTTTTCGCCAGGACCGGCAGGTATGTGAAAACGTATCATTTTTTATCAGTTGTTTGAAGGCTTTTGGTTGCCACAAGTTAGAAAATGGTCAAGGAAAAATAAAATTCTTGAAGGTCAGGGAATTTTATAGGAAAATTGAGATTTTGAAGGAAAGTCATGGAAAATTGAAAGGGACGGAATAAACATTTCAGGTCATTGTGATCTCAGCGATGTTTTTCTTTTGAAAGCGAAGGCCAGAGGCCACGACTTTATCTGACATTTTGTATTTATTTGCTCATGGAAATCATGATTTTTATCAGGGAAAAGTCAGGGAATTTTGAAAATTGATGTCTGTGGCAACCATGGTAACGTCCGTGCATTTGGCTTTTTTTTTTTCAGTAACATTGGCTGGAACATCCTGCAGTTTATGGGTGCTGTTTGCGTGGATTTGTGCTCCGTTCCTGATCTACAGACAAGTTATTGTCTGTGGCCTTTTAGTCATAAACTCTTTTGGCGAAATTGCCAGGTTACACGAGCAGGAGGACTCAAGAAAACGGCACAAAAGCTGAATTATGACAATCATAGGCATTTACGCAAACCAATACCACGAGGGCAACAAGAACATTCCGAAACAAATGGTACAACAAGCCCTACGCGTGCAACATTGGACAACATTGAACCATTTTCAGCAGGGGCACGTGCATAAAATATCCTGCCTCGTCCTCAGGCGCCGCGCCGATCGGCCGGACGTTGAGGCGGTAAGGCGGGAAAACAGCATCAGGCCCACAATGCCAAGCGACCCGTGCACGTCAGTCCCACAACACCAAGCGAACCGTGCACTACCAAGGAGGAGGACGCCTGGAGACGAGGCAGGTTAATATCTGTTCGGATGACCTGTCATCTTCTCAGAATTTCTTTAGTGGAATGTCACCTGGAAACTTCGTCATGGGTAATATATCAACTGTTGTTTTCGGAGAGGTAAAAATGTTGTTTTGAGTACTCTACTAACTATGGTACGGGAAAACGCCAGCTACGATTTTCGGAAAGGTAACAGCAGCTCGCATCTCAGCTAGAAAAACCCGAAAATATTTAACTGTGTTAATTTACACAAAAATCCTTTTAAAAGGCCCTAAAAGATGCGGGAAATCAATACAACGACATTCCAAA
Organism: Oculina patagonica; assembly: GCF_052425735.1. Taxonomy (NCBI): domain Eukaryota; kingdom Metazoa; phylum Cnidaria; class Anthozoa; order Scleractinia; family Oculinidae; genus Oculina; species Oculina patagonica. The sequence continues at coordinate 5,120,763 of NC_135760.1, forward strand.
ACTTTGGACTGAATTTCTCGTTGGGTGTTCCTGTTTTTAACCGCTTTATGCAAAACAGCTGACGTGAAATGACCAAATTGTGCGTCTTGTGGAGAACGAAAACCACCACTTTTGATACAGCCTCAAATGTCTGTCTTAGATAGGTGTCATGTCCGCCTTATAGACCGTGGATGTACCGTAAACCTGAACGGCTGCACGATTAATTCAGCTCTGTTTTAAGTCCGGGGAGGCCCCCCAAGTTTAAAGTCGCTTACTTTAAGCAAAACCTACAAACTGGACAAAATTATTAGTGGAAAATTGACTCGTTGGTTCGTTGCAATCGATAGTTTTGTTTTCTGAAAAGTGAGCAGTACATACGTGTTGTTGCAAACTGTAACATGTCTAAGTATATCATATATTCGTTTGTTCAAAAAAACGTTCACGGCTTCTAGTTTAAAAAAATTGACTGTACAATTTGAACTGGAAAAAGGCTAAAATAATAAGAAGACCCTGGACCCCTTGTGTACCGTTGGACAAGGAAATAACCATTATATTTTCTATGCATGTTTAAGAGTTATCGGTTAGCTGTAGTTCGATGAAGTGTATTGTATTTGTCTTCTGTATCTGCTTTTGTTCGATTTTGTTCATTGGAACACGAGGATGCAGATGGTTTAATATTTCTTTTTGTCTAAATTTTTAGGTGAGTCAAAATATACGTAGTGAAGGATTATATCCGTAAATAAGGCCTACTCTGAGACCCAAAATCGCCCAAAGTCGCCTAAATTCGCCGAAAGTCACCCTTAGTCGCTCTAAGTTGTTTTATAGATAGTATAGATATTTTCTGTAACAATGCTTTATGGTGTACCATGATAATTCCCATGTACATGTATACCACAACTGTACTTAGGTCGGTCACCTAAATTTGCCTTAAAGGTCACCTAAAATTGCCTAAAGTCGCTCAAAATCGCCCAAAATCGCCTTAAATCGCCCTAAATCGCCCGTAATTTTGGACAAAATAAGCTTAAATCACCTTAAGTCGCCCAAAGTTACCGCGACTTTGGGTCCCAAAGTAGGCCTTAACTGAAATACCTTGTAGCCACGAGCATTCAATTTTTTCGTGTTTGCGTTTTTGCGTTGTAATAGTTTTTAATTCTCGTCAGTACTTTGTTCGGTTTTTTGGTTTCTTTGTTAGCGTAGTTCATTATTATGTATTTCTCTGCAAGTTAGTTTCTCGGTGTCGTATTATGTAATCGTTTATTGTTAATTTCATAACTTCATTAGCGCTATTGTTTGTTTTCAAATCAGTATAAAATTTCGTATGCTTTGGTTGTAAATTAGTTTTCGTTTTATCCAGAGTTGCCGTACAGATCTTGTAAGTAATCGTTATTCCTTGTATTTTCTCGATTCTTGTTGAATTTTTGTATTCCGTTTTATAGTTAAGTTTCAAGTTCTAGTTTATTTATTCTACTTTTTTTAATTTATTCTTTGTTTTACATGTATCCAAGTGAATCGCAAAGTTTTACGCAAAGTGTAATTAAAGGCGTATTCAAAACTGTACAAGGAGTGTTTGGTACATACCTTAAGGTTACTATTGTTAGCGGCTACTAATTTTAGCTATAGAGATTTTTTCTAAGCAACATTTAGCGACTATTTAATTAGCGGATTTTCAAAATTTAAGTGATCGTATAAACCAGTTTTTTTAATGAACATATAGCTAATTTCAAGATGGAAATAAATGTTCAGTACTGAAAAAAGTTACTTGAAATTGAATGAGCATCTACATTGCCAAAAAGAACAAAGTTACCGGCATCCATTCCGTAAGAATATTTTAAGTCGACTATGTTTCATTTTGTTTTTCTTTGGGGTGGGAAGGGGGGAGGGGGGGGGGGGGGTAGATTAAGTTAACAAGTACTAAATTTTACCGAGACAAATTTTAGCGGATACTAAATTTAGCGGTTCTCGCCCAACTCGCTAAATTCGCTAAAATTCAGTAGTTAAGGTATATTGATCCCAAAAGCCAGAATTTTTTAAGCGTTTTTTCTTTGCATAAAGCGGCTGAGAAGTGTATCAATAGCAAGTGCAAAGCTACTAATCATTTCATCCTTTGTTCCCTTCAAGATGTCTCTGACAACTAGTCGCGACAATTGTTTCTCAAAATGTCAGGACATTTGAAAACTTGTCCGCTTGTGCGAATCGGCCCCTTAGCCTCGCATTGATGAGAGAAATATTTTATTTAGAAACATGAGCACGAGGCTAAGGTTTTTAATTATATTCATTTCATTTTAATTTATATTAGCGCCATTTAATGAGGCCCTGTTAGGGTAAATTCCGACAGGCGACACGTCTCTGAAACGGCGACATGAAGGAGCTGAAATGACGACGAACGACAAGATGCTCCCGTGAAATAACGACAGCGACAAAGAAAAGAGCAAAATCGACAGCGACATCGGCGCTTTTTAAAGTAGCTTGTAGGCAAAAAAGCCTGAAACGACGCTCTAACAGTTCATTTTTACGTTGCTTAAGGTCGCGGGGGATACCAACAGCATGAATAAATTCATGAAGGGAAATTTTGCTTGACCTGCATCTTTCAAAACGCTTATTTCTCGGCTGTTATGGGTGCGATTAAGCTCAAAATTTACAGAGACATAACGAAATGATGAAAGATTGTGAATGTCATCTTTTATTTGGTAGATTGCATTTTACGGCGATGTTATAGCCTCGTTAGTGCCAAATTGGGAAAAACATGATTTTGTGGCAGAGTTTGCGGAACGAGTAGAAGACAGCACACTGCGATTTTGTCAAAAACTAATCGGTCAATACCTCTAGAGTGTCATAACAGAAGCGGATTTTTAAATTTAAAGTTTGCCAGCAAGTTATGGCGGTTTAAGTGCGCAAATTTGAATTTAATGTCTTCTACCTCTTTCTAAAAGCGCTCTTTTAAAATTCCGCTTCTGTTATGACACACTACAGTATTCATAGTTTACCTATCTGCAGTGGCAAGTCATGAAGTTCTGTATCCGCGCTGTATTCTCTGCCACAAAATTGTCGGAAAAGTCCAAACTTTGAGATTTCCGAAGGTGTCCCGACCTAAATACGATCATTTTGCCAAGGAGAAATGTAATTATGATAATTATATTCCACGCTTTTATGGTGAGAACAATGCGTTTTCAAAAAGGACACGATTGTTTATGCCGAATATTTTTGTGATTACTCTGAGTACACTAGTTGCAGAAATAGTCAAATTTAAATAAAAATAAGCTCAAAAACTTCCTACAATCTATATGAACGTATATCGCTAAGTGTTGTTTTAAATTGGTTAAAATATCAAAGAAACAGGGATTTTTTACAAATCACGCGCACGCGCCCATATTTTTCTCCAGTCATAAATATCTCGTAAAGTTGTCGATGTGAGTCGTTGTACTTCGTGCATACGCTTTAAATAAATGCATAATGATGAGCCTAAGGTGTCCCCCGCGACCTTAAGTTTATCCATCATTCTGAAAATAATTCACTCCGTGTTCTCTTTGTACCGGCTCAGAATAAAGTAAAACACGTCTCAGTTACTTCAGTTTTTCAAAATTTTCTGGGGGAGCATGCCCCCCACCCCCCCTAGGAAGGTGTCTCCTTCGTCTGTGCCAACAAATCTAATAGTCCATTTTACAGTTGCCTGCCAAGTGACCTGGCCTTTGAATGGTAGTGAGGCTGGAGGCGACCTTGCATTGATACAAACCTCTCTGCTTTATCATGTAAATGCAAACTAATTAGCATCAAAACAACATGATTTACAAAACAAAAGCAGTGAGGTCTGTATCAAAACAAGGTCACCTCCAGCCTCACTTCCATTCAAAGGCCAGGTCACTAAGCAGGCAACTGTAAAATGGTCTATTGACAATTTGGGCGACAGAATTACGAGAATGCATTATTTTAGGTTATACACTCCAGACTCGACCATTTACGAATTCGAAATTTCGACAGCGACATGCAAACCTTTTGAAATTGCGACATGAAAAGGTTTGAAATTCAGACGGGGGACATGAAGAGCCCCCCTAACAGGGCCTCTTTAATCGGTCTACTGGTTAGCTGTAGTTCGATGTAGTGTATTGAGTTATCATCAAACATGCAGAAGGTTTATTTCTTGGTGCCTAACTTGATAGGTGAGTGAGAGATATACGTAGCAAATAAAGCCTTAGGATCACATTCGTAAATATTAAGAAGGCGGCGGAACACCCTACGGTACCGAATGGAAACACCACAAAAAATTTTAACACAGGTGACCTATACAAGCGGTATGAGTGCTTGTATGTTCGAAATGTTAAGAAATGTATTATCGTAAAAAGATTGGGCTAGATTTCCGCAGAGCACCACACACAGTTACGCATATAATTTTGTAACTCTCTTTCTGTTTATGACTGCGTTCGTCATGGTTCGTTTGTGAACGATTATATGGAATAATTTGTATGCATAATAAATGCATGGCGCTCTGCGGAAATCTTTTCAAGTATTGCGAGTAATGTCTATATGTAAGCTCAAAATAAACGTAAATCTACTTCAAATATATGGTGAATTTGAGCGATTTGAAGAGCTTTGCGTTGACTTTTATATATTGACCCGAGGGCATTAATCAATAATGTTGAGTGACCAAGGTGAAGTGGAATATTTTTGACCGCACGTTGCGAACTAAATTTGAAAATTCACAAGAAATTTCGGTTGAAAATCCATTTTCAACCGAAATTTCTTGTGAATTTTCAAATTTAGTTCGCAACGTGCGGTCAAAAATATTCCACTTCACCTTGGTCACTCAACATTATTGATTAATGCCCTCGGGTCAATATATAAAAGTCAACGCAAAGCTCTTCAAATCGCTCAAATTCACCATATAATAATGTTCATTGTAAAATTTGTCAGCCGTAAAATCAAAACTGAAACCTGGACAAAACGAAAAAAAGCCTTTTCGTTTAATCTTGAGCGTTCGGACCATTATTGGATGGGAATGTTTTTGTTAAGGTGGCTCCGTAGTTATTTCGGGCGTATTCATCAGTGACATACTTTGCGTCAGAACTTTTTCGGCTTTAACGCGATGGCTTTGAAACTTTGGGAAAACTTTCATGTATCATTTAGCAATAACATGATAAAGTTTGATTGCAATGGAGAAATATATTTTAAATGCTATTGGCGTTTAACTGGACCCATGTTTTTGAACAAAATTGAATCCAAAAAAAAATTTTGCCGATATATTTTTGCTAAATTTCTGGAATAAGCTATATAATATTGACTTAACACATGAGATAACCAAGTTTCAAGAAAATCGTTGGAGTAGAAATGAAGAAATACTTGGAAATATTAAACTCATCTAAATAAAACTCTTAAAATTTACTGTAACTTTATACACTTGCCGCTTCTTCACGAAATAATCTACAAACCCAATATTTTGCGAAAAGCCTCCCCAATACTTGCTAAATAGAAGTGCCTAACCGATTGTTGATCGAGCTAACCGTTAAAAAGTATTCGCTAGTTCTGTAGGTCTCTGTAAACATTATAAAATGATCGAAAATCCTCGCGGACCTCCAAGGTTGCGTTCTGCATTTATTTTCGAAAATTATACCGCAGTTTTCTCTCAAACTCCTGTCACGTAAACTTCAGGGCACTACAAAAATTTTTGCATCGACTTTTGCTGCTGTGCAGTGCTGTAATTTGGAGAATTGGCGTTGAGATTGTGAGCTACTCCACAACTGTTCTTTGGCGAAGCGAACGAGCAGTTTTGTTTATATCATTATGAATACGAAATGAGCATGTGTGACATTCATGACAAGAATTCGCACTTTTGAAAGGGGGTGTCATTTATATGCACGCCGACCATCCTTGGAGGGGTGGGAAGATATTTGTCGCATTGGAGTAACATGAGGTGCGTTAGTATTAAACGTGGGGACTAGTCAATTCTGTGATTCCAGCTTTTTTATATTAATAATCGAAGTGGATTTACAATTTCTCCAACGTTCAAATTTACATTTTTTATAACAGATTTTACAACTGTTGCACCGTTATAATCTGCTCAAACAATATCATCAGTGATCTGACGCAGACACCCCCTCGACCTGATGATATCGAGGAGCTGTGTGACATTGTAAAGAGAGTATATCTTAGGTGTACGATGTTTTGAGCGGTAGCATAGTCAAGCTTAACGCACCTCATGTTACTCTAATGCGACAAATATCTTCCCTCCCCTCCAAGGATGGTCGGCGTGCATATAAATGACACCCCCCTTTCAAAAGTGCGAATTCTTGTCATGAATTAATGTCACACGTGCTCATTTCGTATTCATAATGATATAAACAAAACTGCTCGTTCGCTTCGCCAAAGAACAGTTGCGGAGTAGCTCACAATCCCAACGCCACTTCTCCAAATTACAGCAAGGCACAGCAGCAAAAGTCGTTGCAAAATTTTTTGTAGTGCCCTGAAGTTTACATGACAGGAGTTTGAGAGAAAACTGCGGTATAATTTTCAAAAATAAATGCAGAATGCAACCTTGGAGGTCCGCAAGGATTTTCGATCATTTTATAATGTTTACAGACACCTACAGAACCGGTCGGTATAAAACGCAGACCATGCAGACTGCAGACTGCAGACTGCAGACTGCAGACTGCAGACCGTGCAGACGGTGCAGACCGTGCAGACCGTGCAGACTGAGTAATTTTTTTTCTTCTTTTTTTACATTGTGTTTCACAAAACTTTTCACGAACGGTTTCCGAAGTTCGTTTGAAATTCGCGAAGTTCGCTAAGAACTTTAGGGGGAATTTCATTAAGTAGTTGTCAATCAAATTACGAACTTCGAAACGAAATTGTGAATTTCACGTGCAGCGAAGTTGAAAGGTTGAGGAGTTCGCAAGTTGAGAAGAAGTTCGTCCAGTTTCGGTTTAATTTGGTGAATTGAATCCGTTCACGGTACAAGGAAAGGCAATTTCAAGTCCAGGAAGGCAGGAAATCATCTAAAGTTGGCTTCAAGGTCAAGGATTATTTTATTTAGCTTCCAGCTTGTTGAGTTTTCATCTACTGTCAGAGAGCGCTTTACACTGTAAACATTGGAACATTTTAAGTTATAGGTAAAACGAACTGGTCGGATATAGCAGTTTATTTGTTAAGTTCAGGTTTCTAGTTCAATTTTATAACGTAAACAAATGCTTCGGTTGGTAGTTATGCTTTGGGAATACAGGGTTTTCTTGAGAAATCCCTCAACATTTTTTACACTGTCCTTAATAAAAAAAATATAAGTAATTCGTAAATAAATACACATTTCAATTGTTCCAAAGCAAGTGTTGTTTATTAGTAAAAAAAAATTTAACCAAAGCTTATTTTTTTTGCAAATATAAATTATTTCAGAGGAACAGAGTTTATCACGAACAGACAGATGGCATGACTTGCGTGTTGTGTAAACACAGAAGTATAATAACAACACGGAATTGAAAAGTTCTGATTTTCCGCAGATTTTCCAAACTGAATGATGTGTATTCAAAAAGGAAAACGTTTTTTTCTCTTAAGAAGATTTTTACGGCACACACAAACAGTATTTTTATATGTAAACCGGTTCATCTGGTGAAATTTTTCCCTTCGAAACTGCACACGGCAGAACTTGTAATCTATTTTTAGTTGGGTGTCGGGTGACATTGGGAAAACTCAGGGTGCGTTTCTTTGGGAAAATCCAAAATTGGATCATTGATCTCAGATCACACGGATACTTTGCTCCCAAAGAAACGAAGAATCCGAAAACGGATTTTTTGCCATGACAACCCCGTAAACACATTTCGCACAGAACATAAAATATCAGCACAAATTTATTTTTCGTCGAATGTATCCTGGCTAAAATAATTTAAGCATACAAAATCTTTTACAAAAACCACACGTCGAAGTAGATCTTCTTTAGCGTTAGGCACAATGTGGCGAGAAAGCATCTGAGAGCGAAGAATGATTGCGAAATGATCAGTGCAAATTTCACTCGTGACAATTTCAAAAGGATATAACTTCCGTAGGCACTCAGTGGCTGTTCTAGAAAACCTGTATCTCGTTTAAAATGATACTACATACCTATCTGAAGCTACCGTTTCCTTTTATCGTGAAATATGTTTGCATTTTGATCGAAGTAACCGCCTAAAACTTTCCGTATGGCAGTGTTTACAAAGAGCGGACCTGTATTTTCACAGCAAAGACCGCTGGGCCAAGGTACTTTTTTCGAATCCTTTCCCAAAGAAACGCACGGATCATGAATCCTAAAAATCCGGATTCAGATATGATCTGATGTATCCACTCGAAGTGTGGATTCTTCAGATCATTGATCCAAGATTAATCCATTTTCGGATATAGGTAAAGAAACGCAAAATCCGTTTTTGGATCAAGAATCCGGATTTGGATTTTTCCCAAAGAAACGCACCCTCAGTTGTAACATTCACAAACCATTTTCAGGGCAGCCTTGTTTTTTAGTCCGTTGATGTCCTGCCTTACTAGACTTGGGATTGCTTTTTGCTGTACTGGGAACGGATTCATTTCACCAATTAAACAAACTGGACGAACTTCTTCTCAACTTGCGAACTCCTCAACCTTTCAACTTCGCTGCACGTGAAATTCACAATTTCGTTTCGAAGTTCGTAATTTGATTGACAACTACTTAATGAAATTCCCCCTAAAGTTCTTAGCGAACTTCGCGAATTTCAAACGAACTTCGGAAACCGTTCGTGAAAAGTTTTGTGAAACACAATGTAAAAAAAGAAGAAAAAAAAAATTACTCAGTCTGCACGGTCTGCACGGTCTGCACCGTCTGCACGGTCTGCAGTCTGCAGTCTGCAGTCTGCATGGTCTGCGTTTTATACCGACCGCTACCGAACTAGCGAATACTTTTTAACGGTTAGCTCGATCAACAATCGGTTAGGCACTTCTATTTAGCAAGTATTGGGGAGGCTTATCGCAAAATATTGGGTTTGTAGATTATTTCGTGAAGAAGCGGCAAGTGTATATAAAATTACAGTAAATTTTAAGAGTTTTATTTAGATGAGTTTAATATTTCCCAGTATTTCTTCATTTCTACTCCAACGATTTTCTTGAAACTTGGCTATCTCATGTGTTAAGTCAATATTAGCTTATTCCAGAAATTTAGCAAAAATATATCGGCAAAATTTTTTTTTGGATTCAATTTTGTTCAAAAACATGGGTCCAGTTAAACGCCAATAGCATTTAAAATATATTTCTCCATTGCAATGAACTTTATCATGTTATTGTAAATGATACATGAAAGTTTTCCCAAAGTTTCAAAGCCATCGCGTTAAAGCCGAAAAAGTTCTGACGCAAAGTATGTCACTGATGAATACGCCCGAAATAACTACGGAGCCACCTTAAAACATCGCCTGAAGGTAGGCCCACCAGAATAAGTGAGTTAGAACAGTGTTAGAAGATCTGGAATACATCTAAAGTAGGAAAGAACGACAATAACAAAATCTAGTAAATTGGGGACAATGACGGACTGTAAGCCTCGAGGAAGAGGGTTCTCTCTCGCAACTTTTATTATTTTTTATTATTTAAGTGCATGCATGTTCTCTGTTTTGAGATGCGGTAATTAAATACCGCATCTCGCATTGCATAACATTCAGAATATGAGGTAAACGTGCTCGCGACCTCGACCGTGCTCAAACAACAGAAATTGTAAAAGAAAAGTACCTCAAAGATAAGGTTCTAATTTTCACTGTTCAAAGTTCGAAACTTTACCAGTGTCCTGATCTTTTACTAATTTTTTTGAGCTTTTCTTAATAGCTGAATGCATTTATTTTTCCACTAACAGTAAACAAAGATGTGTTTTTCTTCTGCCTAGATTATGTGCGCATTATTCTCAACTTAGCAGCCTTCTATTGCATGCTGTCCAAGCCATTTCTTGCCATTGCTCTGCACTTCACTGGTGGAATAGTGCTTGATGTTGCTGATGGAATTTCAGCGAGATACCTCAATCAGTGTAAGCAGTTTCACAATGAAAACTGGGGACAAATAAACTTTATAAATATGGACGACATACGACACTGAACGAGATATGACCCAATGGAGACCTTAGGGGGAGGCATGTTCCTGATTAACCCTATTTAGACTGGACTTTGTTTGGATCTTCTGGGACCGGGGGGGGTGGGGCGCTTCAGAAGCCCCCCTATGTAACTTCTAGAATATTTAAGCAATCACAATGAAACTTATAGGATGTATAGTATGGCCGGACATCTTTCTTTTGGTATAAGTCACGTAGGATGATGACGTAATATCACGTGACAATTACATCATGATGTCAAAACAGCCGCCATCTTGGATCCGCCATCTTGGATTTAAAAATTTTTCCAAAATGCCAAAAACCACCTAAAATTACTGCAAAGTACATAAAATCAATAAAACTGTGCTTAAAAACCGTAAAAAAGGGTTTTATTTCACTGTCAAAAACACCAAAATTATGCACTAGAAAGCAGTTTCTTTGAGCTTGCTTAATTTTCCTTAATTTCCCACTCTCTTCCTCCCCCCGTTCTGTCAGCTGTGTGTGTAACCAGGTGGCATTCTTCTACTGCCAGTAAATATTGACACCTAAAGTAGATGTAAAATTTTAATAAAAAGTAGTTGACTTGAGCTGCAGCTGCAAATGGCCAATTCTCTTGTGACATGTACTTGGATTTTGTTAAGTTTTATTCTCGTTTTGTACAAGCCAGGTTCCAAATATGGGGATCTGCTAGACAACCTTTTGGATAGGTATGAAATGATTCTAATCTTAATGCCGGGCCAAACGTCGAACTTTACGTGAGACGAACTAAACTGAGCGAATTAAGTTCTTGATAAGTTCGACGTTTGACTCAGATGAGTTCGTCTAACTGAATTAGGATCGACCAACATGTTCTATCCGTCTACTTCAGACGGGTAGAACGTGTGAAGATCGACTGTGGGACAATCGTCGATTTTTTTCATGAAATGAACTTAATGAATAAATTTAAAAAATGTATGTTAATGGTTTTTAGCCTCGATATTCATTCTTAATTGTTGCTCTCAATTTGGTTCGACGGTCGGTTCGACAAATTATGTTCGACATTTGACCCAACGGTGGAGCTTTACCTGTTTGGGTCGACGAAAATTTCAATTTAGTTCGTCTCATGTGAAGTAATCACAGGTTAAAATAAGTATAAAGAAAAATCGTTTAGTATTGTGCAATCAGTATGATTAGCTTGGACAAAGAGGGTATACTTTTGTTCCTCAGTGGGAATTAAATTCTGCTGAATTTGTTGTCGGCAACAATTGATATTGTTTAAGTGAATTGATTCCACTTAAATATAAGTAGTCATGACTGACTCTGGGGGTACTCCGGCATGTTAAAGGGGTGGGGATGTTCATCAACAAATTTGAATGTGATCCCTTAAAGAGATCAACCTGGGTTCGGCTCATGCATTGTTTGACCCTTAAAAGACAGACAGACAAAAACAGGATATAGTGACTTAAATTATGAAAAGGCTGAATGTCACTTAACGCTTTTACCTTCAAAGAAATTGGAAAGATTTAAATGTAACTCTAAAAGATACCTTGATGGGTAAAAACATTGCATTCTTTCCTGAAAACCCTAAGTGATGCCAAATTTAGCAAATCACACCTGTAAAAGATATGACAAAGATTCCCACCCCTTTTTAGGGGAGTTCTCCCCCTGGGAGTTACGTGTAAAGTGTGATAGAAAAAACGATAAACATGATCTACAAATGTTGTTACTTGAATACTTACTTATTCAAACATAAATCTGTGACATAAAAGTGGTATAGCTGGAGACGCGGTGGAGTGGCCTAATGGTTTGAGCGCTGGACTCTGGAGAGAGCGGTTCGCATTCGAGCCCAGGCTGGGATCATTAAAGGGACTATGTCACGGGGATTTCGCAGTTTTTTGGTCTAAAAAGTTCTGAAATAAGTGGTAGGCAACTTTACCCATGAAAAACAATTTGTCTTTGAACATTTAATGGAAGATATAACCTTTATTTGGGGATATAAATCAAACTTTGGCTATAAATATCGATTTCTTTTTTTGAAGGCGCGCGGAAACAACTTGAAAACGTTGGCTAACGTTTTCAAACTGCAATCCATTTCCATCCGCAGCCAGTTTTGGTGCTCTAATATAGCAATTGTTAATAAAAATGGACCATTATTTTTAGGTTTCTTACGACACAAATATAAATTTGGGCTGTTTAAAAATCTGTTAAAATCCGCGACATAGTCCCTTTAAAAAAAGTGTTAATTTCGTTATAGTTACAGATTGACAGTTTGTAGAAATTACTCAAATAGAAAAATTAAGTTAAGTCAAGAGAGAGTCCTTTACTAGTGCTTTCTTGTTATGATTGACAGGTGTGGAAGAATAGGAATGATGATGGCATTGTGTGTGTTTTACCCTCAGTATTTGTTTGCTCTTCAGTTGCTTGTCTGCTTAGAAGTGGCAGGGGGCATATCAAATCATTACAGGTAATTATAACACCTGGGTTGGGTTGTTTGACTGAGCCAGTTAAATAGAGCGATTTTCGATCGAGTGTCGTAAAAATAAAGCCCCTGGCCAAACGGTAACGCAAGTGAACGCAAGTAATCGCAAGTTGAACTCGCGTACAGACTTGCGTTAGGTGGCTAAATGGACACGCAAGTTTAGTCGCAAGTGTACGCAAGTTTGCAAAAAGCCATTTAAAATGCAACGAGGTGCAATTCAGTATTTGAAGTAAACTGTAAAAAATGCGTTGACTTGCGTTGGGTGGCCAAACGGTGAAAAACTCGCGTTTACTTAAGTGCAAATTTGATCTCGACCAAAGTTAACGCAAGTCAACGCAAGTGCCTGCAAGTCCTGGCCAACCGGAGACGCAAGTTTTTAACTTGCGTCTACTTGCGTTGCCGTTTGGTCAGGGCTTAAAACCAAAGTACTCGCTCTGGCCAATCACAAGGCACAGACAAGCCAGTGGACCAATCAAAACTCTATTACATGTAGCCGGCACAAAGCGCGGGAAAACGTGCGCGACCGAGTCACGATTGGATCTGGCTTAACTTCTGATTGGTTGAGAAAGTGGTGCGTGGTTTTTTAAACCAACCATTAAACGTAGTAATGCAAAACCAAAGCAAATGCTACTACTTTCGACACTCAAGTTAAAACTGCTCTAACACTAATCCAGGATATTAGAGCGATTTTTAAGTGAGTGCCGTAAAACCAAAACCAATGTAATCACTCCGGCCAATTACAAAAGACACAGACAATCTAGTTAACCAATAAGCCATTTCCGAGTTACCCTTTGCCTCTGTTTCAAAACGAGTCTACGTGCGAAACCATTCAAATAAATATGAGTTTGATTTGCATGAAAATGGACCTGTAGGTAAAACTCATTTTCATATGAATGGTTTCGCACCTAGACTCGTTTTGAAACAGAGGCAAAGAGTAACTAACGTGCACGAGTGGGTCATGATTGGTTTTGGTTTTACTTCTGATTGGCTGAGAAAGTGGCGCCAAATCTAAATGAAAACTGCTTTAAAATTAAAAGTGGTAAATGTTACATTTTCTCTGTATAAAAGTGTTTTTCATCGCTTATTGTTTTGTGGAGTTTGACATTAATTAACACCAAAACTAGAGGATTGAAAATATAAACAGAAAATCTCACTGAAAAAAATATGAAACTGAAATCAAAATTTACGTTTACCCTGGATTAGCTTATTCGTGTTTTGAAAAAACGGTTTTGATGTACAGGAGAAAGCTGTTTGATGGCTAGCGTATGGAAAACACTCCAAACACGTGATATGGAACAAAATAAGTTCTAGCCATTGGATAAATGTTAAACAAGTCTCAAAAACAAAAATGACAAGTTCAAGTTCAAAACTTGAATTGCTTTCCTGACAGGCAACTCTCACAATTTGCTTGCACGGGGCAGTTATTTGCTTATACAGTCGAAGCTCTCGTAAGCGGACACCCTCAGGACGCGAAAAAAGTGTCCGTAACTGGAGCTGGCCGCTTACAAGAATGGTTCTCGTAAGCGGCCACTAGAGGTGTAGGGGAAAGATGGCCGCTTACGGGAGCTTGCCCAGCTAACAATAACCGGACGAACGTGGATGACGACAAAAAAAGCACTAAAATGTGGTCCTGTAATTACTGTAAAATCATTGTCACAAACGGCGACGTGAATTTGATTGATAATAACAGGATACAGAGGTTGTAAGTAGGATTTTCTTTCGGGTGTCCGCTTACGGGAGCTTAAAAACAAAGAAAAAGTCTAGGTCGTAATCTCTGAAAGTGTCCGCGGCCGGTTACGGGAATGTCCGCTTACGAGAATGTAAAAATACAGAGTTTGTATGGGAGTTTAAACGGGGTTTCAAACAAGGTGGCCGTAAGTAGAGCTGTTTGCTTACGAAAGTGTCCGTTAAGAGAGCTTCGACTGTATCTAAGTTTACTTTCTGTCTTTAAAACATAACTTAGTCAGCAGACGGCTTGCCTGCACCCTTGCCTATCAGGCATTAAGTAAAAATGAAAAGTTACTTTTCCAACAGGAAAATCTACTTGGCCTGGAGGACCACTGAGACGGGACTTTTATAGAGCCCTGTTAAAAGTTTCTGAACAGACTAGTCAACACTGAAAATAAATTGGCTCTTCCACAACCCCGTACTAATTATTTAGGGAAGTGGTCATAACAAGTGTACTCGACGACGACCCACCTTGTATAGGGGAAGGGGGGCTATGCAAGACACCACCTGTCTGATTAGCCAAATGGACAAAATTTATTGCCCTCAAAATTCAAGTTGAGACTTTCATATTCGGTGTGCTTGAAGCTTGCATTGCTAGAGAAATGGCACAAGGAGGTTTGAATCTTTTTCTTAGTTTCTACCCCTGATAGAGTGGGAGCTATATAAACAAGACACCATCTTTTAAGGTGGGTAAGGAAGGGTACATGAAGAGGCAACTTGTCTGTTTGCAGAGTGGTGGGTCCTGTCTGAGTACAATAGTTTTGACCATTTCCCTTAAAGAAAAGCTTCTCTTATAGAGGAGATGAGTTGTGGAACAGTTGTGGATCTACGATCTGCGGTGTCTTTAAAAGATTGTAAACGTAAACTGCGTCACCACTGCTTTGGATGAGTTCCGTACACGGCATCCTCGAAAAGCAGCTTAGTGTGTAATTAGATGTAATTCTGTAATTGTTAGCTAGTTTAGTTAGGTAGATAGATCTTCATTTTATTTATTTCTATACTGTATCCTGAAGGATTTTTTAGCGTGTTTAAATAATAAGTCATCTTATCGAATACCTTTTTGTACAACTCATAACAGGTGTTCCCTGATGACAGATCCAAGTTTGCCAAGTGATAATTATGAAAAGGCGCACTGTTATGGTCCCTGGTTGCTGAGAAATTACTTTCAAGAAGTAAGAATAACATAAATTAATTTACTTTCATTGATTAATTGATATGTGGGTTTTTTTTCAGTTTTAACGTAAAAAGTAAAAGTGAAAATTAAACTTTTGAAACGCTCCAAAAGTGGTGGTAGAGAGTGGGGTGGAGATGAGGGGCTGTGACCCCAGAGGGGGGGGGGGGGGTACTTGGGATTTCAAGTGACGGGGATGATCGAATGGGGGCAAAAATCAAGACCCAAAAAAATCCCTAGGACTTCCAACAAAACCCCAAAAAATCCCTGGACCAAAAATTAACCTCCAAAAAAAACCCATGCCGAATTTCTTGCCAAAATACTTGCCAAATTTTCCTACCCAAAAAAATCCCGGAATCAAAAATTTCAAACCCCCAAAAATCCTTCGATCATCCCCGTCACTTAAAATCCCGAGTACCCCCCTGGGGCTGTGACATTGCCTGGGGGGTGGGGTGGAGGCGAGGGGCTGTGACATTGCCTTATTTTTGTTCAGAAGAAGACACGTCCCAAAAACGAGACTAGAACAGCTAGGTCAATATAAAATTATTTAAAAAAGTTTGTTAGTAAAAATAAGATTGTATTATTTTAAGATCTGGGGGTGGGGGTACGGTCATTAGAGGGTGTTAAATAGCAGCTTCATTCTCACCTCTCCATCTCCATCCTGGGCTCATTTTGTGGAAAGTTGAGCATGTATGTAATGTTGTTCTGAGATAAGCTTAAGGTCATTACCCTGAAATAGAACTGAACATAGATTTTTAACCAAACTTCGCCTACTGGTTTATTACTTTAAGGGAACTTAAATTTTGAAATAAAATAGGGGGTCACCAGATTCGTTTAGGAGCGGGAAGACCTTGTATATTCCATATAATTGCTTTAAAATTCCTCTGCGAGTACTAGCAAAGTACACGTTTTTAGCGATAATTTAGTTTTCAAACACAAGAATTGATCTGTTTCATTTTACAGAGAGAATTTGATCGCTACACCCAAAATATGAGAAAAAATTGATAGGTCACCAGACTCGTTTACGAGAAAGCGACAATTTACTTCTCTCGCGGACTAAAGCCGCATAGAAAAAAGCCGCCATTTTGTTTATGTGCGCGCGCCAATTACGCGTAAAATTCTGCGCAGTAAGGATGCGCAATGCAATACAGGGCAATGACCTTAATCAATTCATAATGACTACCTTCACGTGTGTGTTAAGTGTGTTCAGTGTGTGACGAGAAGTGATCGGTGTTTTTAAAAGAAGGAAAGTACATCATCTTTATCGAACTTTTAAAAGCGTATAGCAAAGTATAAAATAAGTTTGTGTTGGCATAACTGCGCTTATACACGGGAAATCTTGCTGTAATGTTTTCCCAAAATGAACCTTTTTACATCGCATGAAAGCATCTTAAAATTGCACGTTGTTTGATATTCATAGAAACATTCCTTTATAAATAATCTGGATGGATCGAACCTGGGAACGTCTTGAGAATTGCAGCCGCTTGCAACTGCTCCTTTTTAAGATATTGCCAGTTTAGTGTTTGCAAAATAAATACTTGGATCCTGCTTCTAGTCATACAGTAAAACCCGCGAGTAAGAACCTAACATTTAAGAACCTGTTAGGCTAAAATTTGCAAATTAGATACCATTTTTATAAATAAGAACTTATTTAGCCTAAAATTTGGAAACAGGTTCTTAATTTCTTAAAGAGATTAAAAATGTTTACTTTTGAGAAAATTGTTATGATTAGTCCTCCATTTTGACATAAACACTATGTGGTATGCAAATTTCATACAAGAAAAAGGCCGAATACTACTAAAATTTCTATGACAACATTGACATTTTTTCTTCAGAAATTAAGAACCTAATTGCCTAAACTTGTGTTAATTTAACCCTTTATGTAAGAACCTGTTTAGGCTAACCTTAAAAACAATAGGTTCTTACTCGCGCGTTTTTACTGTATCTCAAAGGTGTGCAAACTCGCTAGAGTACCTCCACTTCCCATGGCCGCCTGCCATGGCCCAAAACCTCTCCTTCCAAGCCCCTTACAAGACATATACAACTGCAGTCTACAGTCTATCTAGGCCCGCACTTTCTAACCTGTAGTTACCACTAGTATTATTTTTAGATTTGGGGGTTGGGGTTCGGTTCAGTAGAGGGTGTTCAATAGCAGCTTCATTCTCACCTCTGCATCTCCCTCCTGGGCTACCACCATATCTGGGCACTATACTCACTATACTAGTTTGCCGTTGGGAATTCTACCAGTTATATTCTGTGCCTTTTAGCAGTGACATCATGGATACCTGTGTTTTGGTTTTTCATGTTGAAATCTTATCTCTTTTTTTGACCAAAATTAGCCATTCTTAACCCTGGTCATCATTGGTCAAGACGTGTGTGTAGCCATGTTGTATCTCCTTCACTTTTCGCCAGGACCAGTAGGTATGCCAAAGCGTATCATCTTTAATTTTTTGAAAGCTCTTGTTTGCTATAATGATACCCAGAAGCTTAAGGGTACTCTCTGAAAATTTGGGTGCCAGGGCGCGTGGGCCACTTTCTGAAATCCTTACTCTTTTTCAGACCAACATCTGTGATTTTCTCTTCCCCTGCCACAGAATCAGTATCCCAATTCAGGTCTGTTTGTACCCAGGCACAGCTCCAGTTTGCGTTAAAATTGTCAATGGGCTTGAAATGATTTCCGACAGTTTTAAATTGCACTTCTTAAGGGATGAATAATAACAATCATAAAAAAAATCTTCCAAAAATTTCACCAACATATAAACTGCTGATCAAAGTGCATGAACCATACCCCATGTCATACCAATGGTTAAAACATGTACCCGATTTCAGACCAAAATGACTCGAAAACCATAGACTTTGGCACTACACATACATATTTATGGTAGCTTATTTTAGGGATCGAGTAATCCCCACCGTAAAATTCCGGTGATGACCCCCCCCCCCCCCCCCTGGCCTTGGTTATAGGCCCATCTACTTGAAAACAAAAAAAACACATCCGGTTATAAGCTCCCCGGGATATAAGCCCCCCTCTGCTAGATGACACTTCTGAACAGGGCTAAATGTTGCTTTATTATGAAAATGTATTTTGATCAACACTGACGTGGCTCGCTTCGAAACGCTTTTATATTCCGCTTATAAGCCCCCCTCCCCCCAGATA
Organism: Oculina patagonica; assembly: GCF_052425735.1. Lineage (NCBI taxonomy): Eukaryota > Metazoa > Cnidaria > Anthozoa > Scleractinia > Oculinidae > Oculina > Oculina patagonica. Next base: position 5,139,301 of record NC_135760.1, read on the forward strand.
TAAGCCCCTCCGTTTATAAGCCCACCCAAAACCCCTTATGAAGTTGTAGACATTCTTATTCTTAGGCCATTTTAACTTCAATAAAAAATAACAAACACACTGCGGTGACAAACATGACAAGACAACGCATGTCGGAAAAAAAACTTTGATTTAAGAACTTAACGTTTCGTATGTTACAACATACATCTTCAGAAACTCGGCCGATTAAAAGATTACAATAAGATTTAAACGTGAAATAAAGACTGGTCCCTAATCTAAAAATAATGACAATGTTGTAAATTAACAACAAACAGACTTAAAAATCTGCAGAAGAAAAAACAAATATTATGGCTAGTAGAGAAAAAGTTTCTCACTGCCAACGTTTTCATTTAAGGCCGGTTTTAAATCACGAATCAACAATGTCTCCTTTATTTTACAATGAATATCTGATCGTCCTGTTGCTAGAATGTCAAAGTAATCCCATTTGATTGTTTTTCAGTATCATTGGCTGGAACCTCCTACAGTTTGTGGGTGATGTTGGCGTGGATTTGTGCTCCGTTCCTGATCTACAGACAAGTCATTGTCCATGGCCTTTTAGTCATTGACTCATTTAGAGACCTTGCTAGGCTGCACGAGCAGGAAAACTCGAAAAAGAAACAACACAAAAATTGAATATCAATCATCACAGACACGTTCATAAACAAGTGTTAACTCAAATTGTAATTTTGCTGAAACTTCAACTGTACTTACAACATTTAAGAAGGACTTTAAATAAAAACCGCGCTTGCACTGGCAGAAAATTGAAAAATCAAATTCCTTCATTTTTTTGCTCATTAATAGCTTTTAGGTAGATAAGAAACCTGATGTATTTTGTTCCCCCCAGAAGTCTTCTAATTTCGAGAAAAAACCCAAAGTCAGTTTTCGTGATCGGAGCCTCAAAAGTGACACAATTTTCAACCCGAAATTCGCTATCGTTAACTCTCGTCGCGTTAACAAACAAAGCCACATTGAGAACTTTGGATGCTTTCTATCAACAGAGACACTCTTTTCAATTCGCTAAAATATAATTTCAGGGCTTAAGCAAAACTCTTCGAACTGAAATAATTAAAAAGGTGGGGAATACTTTTCACGATACTAGAAAGTCGAATTAAACGGCAGTTTTCAACGGAATTATTTAATATGTGGTATAACTCCAAATTTTCTCAATTGTCGTTTAAACACACATGTAAATGTTTATCTAAGACATACCTGAGGATTGGCTCGGGTTGTTGAAGGCAGCATATTTACCAATGCATCGTAGTCCCACAAAATGTTGTGATATCGATCAAAATAGCCTAACTGACAGCTACACATTTCTTGGCTCCAAAATACAACAAAGCAACTGTTAAGCGCGAAATTCCTTTTGCATCTTCATCCTTAGCAATTTTACTTCATCGTGGTTCTTTTCTCTTGACGAAAGTGTGTACAGAACTCCAGAACGATCAATTTGCTTCCTCAAACTGCGTTGGCGGTGCTGGAGAATTGTTTTGCGTTATTTTAACTCCGTGACATTCTCGACCCCAGAGCTCTTACTGCGCAGACTCACTTACGTCACAATATCGTGTTTCATGTCACATGTATTATGTCACGTAAGTCACAAATGTAATCTTGTGGGATCTTGTGGCAAAATGGCGAAGAGGTTTTGCGATCAAAATGGACCTCGGTTGGCTTTTTTATCTCACTCTTCCGTTGAAAAGGGAATTTCGCAATGGAACATTCGGCAAGAAGAAGGAAAGACGAGCATTTGGGGTTAAAACATTCATTATCGTGGCGTTTGGCAATTAGAAGTATTTACACAGTCGATACACAGTTTACGGTCATGCTGCGAAAATTTGCCGAAGTTTGATGCCCTCTAAGTGAGAATCTTTCCAATAACCCGAGCCAATTCTCAGGTATGTTTAATAAGAATATCTGTATGCACGTTTGAGCAAGAATTGAAAAAAATTAATGTTATACCACATGCTAAATACTGCCGTTGAAAATTACTATTTCATTCAAATTTTTGTTATCGTAAAAAGCATTCCTCGTCAGTTCATTTTTTTCAGTTGGAAGAGTTGCGCTAAAGCCCTGAAATTATATTCTAGCGAAAGAAAAAGAGCTTTTATGTTGATAGGAAGTGACCAAATTTCTCTGCGCGGTTTTGTAAGCGAACGCGAGTAGTGTTCATAATAGCTTATTTCGGGTTTAAAAGTTAGGAAATTTGTGACTTCGACCACCGAAATCGATTTTCTTTGTTTTCTTAAAATTAGAAGACCTCTAGGGGAAACAAACTACATCAGGTTTCTTATCTACCTTACAGCTAATAATGAGCAAAAAACGAAGAAAAATCGATTTTCCAATTTCTGCCAGGAAATCAAATTCTTGCTCGGCCGCTCGTAAAAGTCACTCTTAATACTTGGGTTTGTATAAGTTAATGATAATAACTACAACTTGTAACTGTCAATACCAAAGTGAATATTAAGGTAACAAGTATACAGTTAACTCTCTCTAAAACGGACACCTTCGGGACCGCTCCAACTGTCTGTCTTAGAGAGGTGTCCGTCTTGTAGGGAGTTTAGTTACAGTTAAATGACTGAAAAACGGCAGGGACGGGACCAACACCAGGTGTCCGTCTTATAGAGGTGCCCGTCTTATAGAGGTGTCCGTTAAGAGAGAGAGTTGACTGTATATTGTTTGTAACAGTTGTAAGCTTGATGTAAAGGCTAGGGTCATACCCCTCTCCTCCCAGAGGCCTCTTTCATGCTGCCTCTGCAGAGGAGAGTGAGTCGTACTGTGCATAAGATATTTTTATTTATATAAAAGGCTTGGAATTTCCCAGTTTTACAAACACACAATGGATAAAGTATGGCCTAGTAAATAAGGTGGTCTTGTACAACAAACACATTTTTTTCTAGAACTGATATTTCTGTGAGATATACCTTGATTCTTGTTAGTTTGTTTTCCCCGTGTTTCGATTTGGCGCGCTTAAGTTTGCGTTGTTCGCAAACAGACTAACACAGATTGTTTAAAGTCACAGTTGAATCTTATCTTGGTAGCAGCAACTGTTCTTTCTAGTTTGGGCACACAACGGCGATAACACCGCCGACCCCTTACCCTGTTTATTGATCGTGAACCACACTGGTACACACGCAGGGTCAAAGAGGCAATTCACATAAGACTTCACCCTAACAATATCAACAGGGATAGTGGAATTGAAATTCCCGAAGCATGGATGCCCACGATCAAAAAACACAACACTAGGAGAGCTGAACGACAGCGGACCCGTGAGGGAACAACAGCATCCCGGAACAGCGAGGATCGAAATGTACCAATCACAGCTGTTGAAAACCAACCAATCACAGCGCAGCAGCGTGCTTTATAGGTTACACCCGACCAGTCGACCTTATCGCCTGATGAAGACTAGCAGTGTGCAGTCGAAACTTCGTGATCTACATCACAAGTGACACTACGTCGCGAGACAAACGGAAAATACTTTATCATTAATTCGGAAATACTTCGAGTGCTTCAACAAAGATTTGCCAAAACTGGCTTAAAAGGCACATATAATGTAAATTATATCATTGATTCGGAAATTGCTAAAATAGTAACTTATTTTTCTCAATTTTGATGCAGAAATCATTGCAAATGGCCTTCTGTGTTTCTAAAGTCTCTTTTATTAAGGGAATTATTTAAGTCGTTACCCTCCTCTGCACAATATGTAGTATTTTTTAGCTGATTTACTGCGGTTTTCGCCAGTGTTTTAACGCTTGAATTACAACAGCCTTCGAATGGGCTCCAGATCAAGAATTACACAGGCTAAAATTACAAATGATCAACTGACGTGTAACGATAACTTTAGCGACCACTAAGTGGCGCACAAAAGCATACAAGCCCGGTAGTTAACACCGCCGAAACGCTTCAAAATTTAGTTATCAACAGGGCCACAGTAATGATATCATATATTATACACCTGTTATAGTACGCTCAGCAAAATAACTTGATTGTGATTGGACGAACGCAGTACTGATTACTCTTCTTTCCGATGTTGACACGAAGTATTCCGAAGTCGACCCGGAGTCTTTCGAAGATTTATGATGTTGGCGCTAAGTATAACGAAGGACGACTGAGGATTTATAAAGTTTACCGATCCCGAATGTTCATGATTCATAATACAAAAATGTGCTCGTAATTTTGTACTATAATTAACCAGGTGGGGTCTGGTGCCCCCCTGGTTCATAATCTACCCTGCTTTTTTTTTGGTCGGTAGGGCATTGAAGGTCACGCATGTTGATTGGCTTAAAACTGGTCATCTTTCATCACACACTTGTGCCTCGATAGGGAAAAGGGGAATGGGACGGAGGAAATGTTTTAAATCACTTTCCACTTGAGGGATTAAAATTACGTGCGTTATACGCGTATTCCATGTGTTTAACTCAACAAGGAATCCTCGCTTAGTCCACAGAGCAAAATAGAACTGCTGGGCAGTTAGAAATGACCAGTACGAGATATAAATGAAAGAGACACGTTATATGTTATGAGTTTTAGTAGTAGAAAGAAAACAACTCTGATATCTCTACCTTCAAAGTCTACATAGCGATCAAAGCGGCTTTGACTTTAATACTAGGGGTGGTGAATGGTCCTTCAAATACTGCGTGTCTCGCAAAATTTTAGCCAAATTTCAGGGGTCTCGTCGTCTCGAATTTTTCTTTGTGACGCTCTCAGAGTCTCAATTTCTTTTGCAATTGCGAGGCTAAAAAGGTCTCGGGCTCGCAGAAAAGATATTAGTCTCGCCGTCTTGCAAAGTCTCGCATTTACCATTCGACACCCCTAATACTGACGGCCAAGTATCGTATATCGGCTGTCACGCTTCAACATAACGATGGAGGTAGGGGAATGGGACGGAGCGATTTTTTAAGTTACTTGCCACTTGAAAAAAATTAATTTCGTCATGGGCTCCTGATTACGTGCGTTAATACCCATACTTGCCACTTTAGAGATTAAAATCGCCTGCGATGTGCGCATTTTGCATGTGTTTAACTCAACAAGGAATCTTCGCTTGCACCACAAAGCAGAATAGAACCGGGTAGTTAGAAATGACCAGTATGATATATAAACGAAAGAGACATATTATGTTTTATGGCGTTTAATAAACAACAATGACAGGAGAACGCCTAGGGACTAGGCTGGAGCCTCCTCTGGCTCAGCCAAATTTTACGCGTTCCAATAAAAAAAGGTATAAGGGATAATCAGGTCCTTTGTCGGTTGTCAATAAAACCCACTGCGAATGTCAGTTGTCAGTAAAGTTTTAGACGATTTGTCAGTTAAAAATTTGGCCATTTGTCAGTTGTCTGCACTTAACCCATCCAGACCCTCGCTACACGAAGAGACACATTATTATGCAAATGTTTTCTATTTTCGGGAAGCGACGTTTAGTCCAGAACGGCGACATTAGCGGCGTAATCATTCTCTCCAGTCTCTCTTCTGACAAACCAAGAACTAGGACTTCACGGAAACGTGTTGAGTTTAGTTATCATCAAACATGCGAAAGGTGTATTTCTTTGTCCCTAACTTGATAGGTGAGTTGGAAAAATACGAAGTAAATATTCATTCGAATCACTCTGTGAATGGAAAGAACATAACGGGCTTAAACGTTAAAGTTTTTTTAAAACTATTTTAGGGCTGTTTCAATGTTCAAATGTTTACGTTGAGGGGAAGTACCTCATAAAAGCACGCAATGCAAGAGTTATCTACGGTTTAATCGCCTATATGGCCTAGAAGGACTATAATGAAGACAAGCAAGCTTTAACATGCAAATCTAACGCTTTTGCCAGTAAATAGCTAGCGTTAACGAAGCGTGTCGCGGCATGGCTGGCCAAAATATGTAACGGTGATTTTATACTCCTTGAAAGACTACAATTTTTCCCTAATTTTTCTACTATTGTAGTCTAATTTACTTTATAATCAGATTCATCCACTCTCAAGGTAACTATGTCTTGATGTCCAAGAACACAGTTATTGCATAAGTCTTCTGATGCCAAACTAAAATAATATTTATTGTTGGACATGGTACATTAGCATAACCATTCAGCGAAAACTTTCCCAAAATAACCTTTCTTCCAAAAATATTTCTTTTGTTTGAAAGATAAACTAATTTAGATTAAATGGGACTTGTGGGGTTCGGATGTGAAAAGGGCAAATAGCCCGGCGTGACTGTTCACGCATTTTTATGTAATCTATCGAACAAGCAGTGTTTCATTGCCAAACACCGAGAAGAGAGTTCAAAATACAACGCGCAGCGAAGTATTTTTGACAAACTTAAAAGCGCTTGAAAATGTGATGAAATAATTTCTCGGCTGTTTTATATATATTTTCTCGATCGCAACTAAAACTTGGAAGTAAGCGGAGAAATAAAATCGTTATTTCCAAACCACCGTCATGGTTATGGTAATTCCTTTGTTTAAGGTTTCACATACACCTAATTGCCATAACGTTGTCATCGAAAAAAAAGGAAGAAAGGTAGGAATTATTAAGCGTACCTTATTACATGAAATTTTCGCGACACGTTTATTTCGCGATTTTGAGGTGCGCATATTTCGCGACACTTAAATTTCGCGATTTTGCGAAAATTTTGTATTTTGAATCACTTTAAATTCGCGTTTTTGAGTAAGACACAATTGACATTTCCTTGCCAATATTATTAACATGTCCTTAAATTAAATAAAACGACTTCATCAAAGGAACAATAACGTTAAAATTAACAAAAACGCAAGGGAGGGACTAATTCTCGGCAATAGCAACAACAGAGCACTTCATAGACTTCTTACAATGTCTACAAGTAGGTCATGTTTGTACGTGCATGAGTTATCGTTCTTGAGTCAATTGACGACAACATCCATTTACACTGAAAATCTTTCCTTCAGTGGTACTAAACTTATTTTTTTATTGTTGGTATAATGTGAGTCACTTAATTTTCGCGGCATGTTATGTTCGCGACACTTATTGTTCGCGTTACTTTAATTTCGCGATTTTTTCCAAAATGGAACCAATTCCAATTGGTTCGCAAAATCACAAAAGAAGAATAAATTTCGAACAATTTGATGTTTGGGATGAGGGTCGGATGAATACGTGAGGAATATCGCTTGTCTTGGTTTGGGATTTGGTAAATGCAAGATTTATTCCATGATAAAAAAACTAAAAATTTTAGTTCGTGTTACATCGCTGGAGCAAGCAGGAAAAAAAGTTTTTCCAATCACAGCGCCTGTAAAAAAAAGTGGTGACGGGTATTTTCGTGTTTCGTAAATGGCCTAATATCGATTTTCCTGTGAGATGTTAAACGGCTATTTTTTTTTTCTTTTGAATCGTGATTTCGTTATAAGCCGTGAACCGTGATTTTCCAAAATAAGTTTCCGTATTTATTCGATTAAATAATAATCAAGTTTTGAGCAGGACTCAAAACTATTTTCCTTGATTGTAACTGCATCTTAAGATATTGGAAATGTGGTTCTGACTAGTCATATTATTTTTGACACCCATTATTACGTGCAGAACAAGGAGCGGATGCTAGTCCAAATTCGCCGGTACCCATTTATACACCTGGGTGGAAAGAGGCACTGTGAGAGTAAAGTGTCTTGTCCAAGAACACAATACAGTGACCCCGACCAGGGCTCAAACCAGGACCGTTAGATCTGGAGTCCAGCGCGCTAACTGTTAGACCACCGCGCCTCCCGCTTTCGGTCAGACGTTCAACGAAAACTCCAGCAAAGTAGACTGAGATTTTCTATACTTATTCAGAAACTTGCAGTCGATGCTGCTTGCGACCCGTATAATATACTTCCACGACATTTTGCTAGCTAATGATCTGCAACCAACAGTCCAGTCTGCATTCTTATTGGCTAAAAACGTATCAGTTTATTCCTTACCACTGCAGAAAAGCGAAATTCAGTGCAGAAAGTAAAATTCAGTGCAGAAAGTGAAATTCACTGTGCAATTTTAAAGTTGAAATTGACAATGGTAGACGATAATAGCAGCTTGATCAAGCTAGGACCAACAAAATGGCGGATAAAAAAAACGATTAAACTAAATAATAAAATTTTTATGCAGACTTGAAATGCAAAGTACAAAAAGCAGAGCAAAAATTACCATAATAATTTTAAAAAGGTGTAGAGAAAACTAGCAGCAGCAGACGACTGTCATTTCAAGCTTAGAGAAAACATTAAAGCAGTGAGGGCAAGACATAAGATTAAACTTGAAATTATGCTGGAGCCGACGGCGTTTTAACATAACAGGGAGGACAGGGGTTATACGGTGCATGGTATACAGGGGGAGGGAGGCGGAGTGGTGTAAATTGAGTATATGGTATTTTACACTGAATTATGGTATATGGTTAGTTTTCTGCCACTTAAAGGAGCTCAGTCACGGACAACTCACCTTGAAAAAACTGGCAAGTTTTTTCAAGTTTGTTGTTCGTAATCTGTCTTAATCTTCGTCAGTCGAATCTATCCTTGGTTATTTTCTCGTTTCGTTTACTCCTTTTTTGTTTTCCTACATTACACAACTATTATTTTGAGGTTTCCTTCAATTTGGAAGTAATCAGAAAAACGACTTAAAATATCGTGACCATGTTCCTTAAAGAAATACAAAAATGTGTTCTGTTTTGCAATAGGTTATGTGCGTATAGTTCTAAACCTAGCTGCCTTCTACTTCATGCTGCACAAGCCATTTCTTACTGTCATCCTTCATTTTACTGGTGGAATATTGCTCGATGTTGCTGACGGAGAATCAGCTCGCTACCTCAATCAGTGTAAGTGTGGGACTGATGCAAACATGTTAAAGGGATTAACAGTTTGTTGATAAAGCCTTAGTGTTTTTGGCTTGAGTTTACGGTTTAATGTTATGTTCCAGCTAAGTTGTACATGAATGGTGGTTTGGCCAGAAAATTATGCAACCCCATGAATGTGTATTAAACTGTGTTCTGAGCTGACACCTTTATGCATGGCCTTATTGTGTTCCTTAAAGAGAGAAACGTTGAAGACCATTACGTTTTATATACTTTCGGACTTGTACTTGGATTTTGTTACTTGTATATTACATCACCGAAAGATCAATTCTAAATCATTGACCTGGGGTTTTCTGAAATTCAGCAATTCTTGTCTCATTCAAGGTTCCAGATATGGCGATTTGCTTGATGTTCTCTTGGACAGGTCAGTATTAAACCTTAACTAACATGATTTCCACGAACTGCGATTAATATCTTATTGTCTCATCAGTAAGTTTAAGGGGCCTTTGTCACGGATTTTAACAGATTTTTAACAGCCAAAATATATATTTGTGTCGTAGGAAAGGTAAAAATTATAATGGTCCATTTCGATTAACAGTTACTGACTCTATTTGATTACTGAAACTGTTAACAAGCGACTGGCTGCGGATGGCTAGGATGGAAATGAATTACAACTTGAAAAATTGAGGCTTAACTTTTGAAGTTGTTTCCGCGCGTTTTCAAAAAAATCGAAATTTATAGCCGATGTTTGATTTCTCTCCGCAAACAAAGGTTGTATCTTCCTTTAGATGTTCAACCAATAATTTCAGAAAAGTTTGGACCAAAAATCTGCAAAAATTCCCGCGACGTAGCTCCTTTAACAGCTTTAAACAAAGAAGAATTCTCTTGGTTTTATAATAGGGACCTTCAGATTAGAGTTAGAGTAAGAGTTCGAGTACAAGTACGACTTTCGAATTTCAAGCAAGTTCACAGATCGGGCCCTCACTCCTCCCTGTTGCTGACCAGTTGAACAGGGAACAAATGGAATGAAGAATGCTACGAGATTGGTGTGAAATGTGGACATTGTGTCGTTTCAGCGAATACCCATTAAAGGTTTTTGGTCAGTTGATCGCCTAACCCTCTGGAAATAACAGTTTTGCGTTATGATTTCCTTTACATTGAAATCTCTATTGAAATCTTTTTCTTAGAATTCCCAATAAGCTTTCTTTGGAAGGATTAATGGATGTTTCCTGGAATTGCTCTTTCAATGATTCATGATCAAGAGGGTGTTATTAAGAAATTTTCGTGATTCGTGAATCGCCTTATTTCTTTTTCTCGTAAATCGTCATTTCCTTCATAAACAGCCGTAAACCGTGACTTTCCAAAATCTAAAAGATTTTTCCGTGAAATGAGACTGAAATAAATGATTTTAAAATTCGTCATTACTCAATAAACAATTTTCCGTGGTGACAGGCTTATCTTCGATCCCTTTGAATTAGTCTTTACCCAGTTTTTAGTAGGATGTGGTTTTGTTTTTGTTGCTCGCAAACAAGGTAATGATGTCATATAAGGCACCACTTTGGACGTAATGTTTAAAAAACTCACGTGTTATAGAAAAAGGTGTGGAAAATGTCCCTCTTTTTACGCCCAACGTGAATTGTGAAAGAACCGTTTTATTTTCTGTGAAAAGTAATTCAGACCCCCTTTTTTTCAATCGATATGTCAGCCAGTCAATCAATCATTTACATGTGCAATATTAATTTTAGAGCTAAACTTAGCATTGTAACTTTGGCAGCAATAAGAAAATACAGCGAAGATTTAGTTGTGGCTACACTATCGGCCATATTTAAAAATGATTTGTTGCAAACATAATAAGTAAGTAACGAAAATGAAGTCTTCTAGAATTCAGTGGAGATCCTATCTTATTTTGATTGACAGGTGTGGAAGGATTGGAATGATGATGGCGTTGTGCGTGTTTTATCCTCAGTATTTGTTTGCTCTTCAGTTGCTTGTCTGCTTAGAAGTGGCAGGCTGCTGGTCAAATCATTACAGGTATTGGGTAAAATGATTTCATTCAGGGACGTACCATTATTTTCTTGGAGGGGGTGGGGGGGGGGGTATGAAAAATTTTCCTTTGCAAACTTTTCTTTTAATTTTATGCACCTCTGCAAACATTTTATTCGAAATGCAAACTATTTTTTGTTATACATATGTTTTTGCAAACAACTTATTTTGTCTTTCTAGGCACTGCAAACACTTTTTTTCAATATTTTTCATACCTCCTCTCCAAACGAATAATTGTCCGTCCATTACTGTACTATTAGCTGTAAACGTTTCGTGAGTATAATTGTTATATCTTAATACCTTTTTGTCCAACTCACAACAGATGTGCCCTGGTAAAAGATCCAACAAATACTTTCAAAAGATCACGAAGTTATGACCCCTGGCTGCTGAGGATTTTTTACAAGGAAGTAAGACCTCTAATCCATTATTTATAATAGGGTGTGTTTACAAGAAGTGGGATTGAAAAGTGGACAAGGTTTTCTTTCGTCTGAGCTGGAACAACCTTGGTCACTGCAGACGAGTTCATACATTACGGTTTCATAAGAGCATTAGAGTCTCAAAAGGGTTCAGGTCTCTAGGGCTCCGGGCCAATATAAGATATTGGGATCCATGGCTCTAGGCCCCTAAAAAAAGGCGCTCCAGGATCTGTTGCGAACGTATTCAGGGCTCCAGACTTTGCAGCAATATAAGAATAGGAATCTACACAGTTAAATCATGGGCCTCTGGGCTCCAGAGCGACATGTTTTGGGCTCCCAGGCTCTGCGCTTTTTTTCGGATCATGTACTTATTCCAGGTTTTTTTTAATTAAAATCAGTGACAGGGTCAATTTGCTGAAGAGGGCGTTAAATTTCACTTTTTACCAAAGGACCTCTAGCTGATGTGAATTACTAATGAACGATTGCAGCGTGGGTCCACCCCTGATTTTACTTTGTAGTTTTGGGAATTGTCTCGTGCAATCAGTTGCACCCAACAGTTTGATTAGGGATGAACACACACACAACTTAGACTGAATTCGATTCACTGTGTGCCCGAGGCCTTACAGTTGATTTAAGTTTACTTTGTCCGCCCGCTTTGCGAAGTTCGTTGGGAAATTGGAAACTTTGTTACAAAGTTGCCAATTACGTTGCAAGTTTGCGAATTAAGTTGCGAACTTCGATACAAAGTTCCCAACTTTGGCCCGACTGAACTTTCAAAGTTTGGTAGTCGAGGAGAAACAAGACATGTTGTAAGGTTTTTATTGTCGTCGGTATATTTGTTCAAACAAGTATTTTTCAACTTGAGCTGCAAGAGTCGCTGGGATATTCACACTGCAAACTTGTTTCCTTTATAATTATTGAGTTCAAATCGCCATGACTTCCGAGCAGCATGTCTTGTTTCTCCTTAACTAGCAAACTTGCGACGTTTATTCGGGTCGAGGTTGAGAACTTTGTATCGAAGTTCGCAATTTGATTCGCAAACTCGAAACGTAATTGCCAACTTCTTAACAAAATTTCCAATTTCCTGACGAATGTCGCAAAGCAGGCGGCCAAAGTAAACTGAAATCAACTGTAAGACCCTGTTGCGTTTTTTTCCAGTGTGGGTTTTTAAGTTTTGAACTACTATTTTTTGCCAACAACAGCCCATCACAACCCTGGTCATAGTTGGTCAAGACGTGTGTGTAGCCATGTTGTATCTCCTTCACTTTTCGTCAGGGCCAGCAGGTATGCCAAAATATCTTCTTTGAGGGGCTCTTTTGTTTGATAAAAATCGTTGTGTGAGTTTTCTTGATTGCCTGTAAACTGACACACAGCTGATCATGGGATTAAAGTTAATGGTTAAATTTATTTACGTTACATCACATTGCATTTATACACCTTAAAATACGTTACGTTACATTACATTACACTTCAAAAAGAGAACTAAAATTATACATTGCTTTTCAAATAAAGTACTAGAAATTTACAAAAACAAAACATCATACGCTACTAGCTTTACTACCATTTCATTACTAAAAGTATTACTTACTTACATAAATGGGAGCTAAATCCCGGGAGCTAAATACAAAGTTGCTAATCTAATTCCTTAGTTCACTTACTAGAAAATTTCCTACTATTGAATGCTTATTTACACTAGGTTAAATACTGCACGAAAAGAAACTCAAGTTCTACTTAGTCGTCGTTACAGAGTCCGGGGGGAGGAGGGGGTACTCCCTTTAATGGCCTATACGGGGGGGGGGGGCTCCGCCCGAAAGGGGTACCTTTTTCATGCCTCGGGTATATAAAAGGGTAGGGATTTCACAAGTTTAGGTATATGAAAGGGTAGGGATATCGGTCATTTAGTAAAGGGCCTTCCGATTAAAATATTTCGAACACACGCACCTTATTGGCTGTATCATTTAAATTTAATGAACGCTACATAAAAATGGCATCAAGACTTCCTGTTTTAGCTATAGGCATATGTCATGTCTTTTTGGTATATGAAAGGGGTACCTTTTTCAGTAAAAGGTATACGAAAGGGGAAGCTTTTCTGTCAAAATGGCAGATAAAAGGGTTAGGAGTCGAACCTCGCTGCGTAGCCTCCCCGTACTAGTGAGTAGCCCACCCGGGTTACAGAGTTCCTGTGCTAAGTCAAGGCAAAGATAAGAAAGTGCTTTATTAAAACTTTATCTGAAAACACGATATCACATTCATTGGGTGTATTTCATAGAAATGATATGGTTGGTTAAAAGCTATTGTTATTCTAACGTACGCTGACTAAATAAATTTTCTTCTTATTCTTTTCTTTTCAGTGTCATTGGCTGGAACTTCCTACAGTTTATGGGTGCTGCTGGCGTGGATTTGTGCTCCGTTCTTAATTTACAGACAAGTCGTTGTCTGTGGCCTTTTGCTCTTTCGCACATTTGGCGACCTTGCTAGGTTGCACGACCAGGGCTTGAGAAATGACGCAAAGTCTAAATGACAACTGAGAACGCAGCCGTTATTAACAGTGAATCAACTCTAATTAATAATTATAATTTTGTTTAAACTGCAGCTAACTGTGACTGCCTGCATCGTCGCAACCTGTTTTCTAACCTCAAAGTACAGAACAATAAAACAAAACAATACCTTGAGTTGTTTCAGGAGTACGGTACTGCCATAAAGATTTAATCTAGTGTTCGGGCACAAGAGGGTGTTCATTTGAAACTAAGCACGTTTTGGCTTGCTTAACATCCCAAGCTAATAAACCATAATTTAAAATGTCCGTCTCCCTTTATGAGTAAAATTTAGTTTTAAGAACAAGAAAAAAAAACATGTCCAATTCTCAACCAAGCTGAGCATTAAAATTGGAAGAAAGGTTAATATGAAATGAGCGTTTATTGTTACAAGAGCACGAATATTGTTGTTGTTGTTGTTGTTTTCTTTTTCGGGAAGGGGACAGGGGTGTTTGAACTGACTGTTTGAACTTAAGTAGCTTTTGCAATACTACCAAATTCCTATGTAGTCATGCAAATAAAACTTGCTGTTGTTGTTGTTGCTTCCCGTAGCTTTTACTACGGGTTCTATCCCGCTGCTTCCTTAGTGGTTCCACCTCTAAGTGCCATTTCAATTACAAGACACAATGCTGCGAAAAAATTTCATATTCTTCCCGGCGCCAGCCACCTTGAGAATTCCACTTTTCGTTCTCTCTACTCCCCCCCCCAGGGCCCGGTCTCTACTCCGGAACTACCGGTTCCCGGTAGTAGGGTCGTAGTAATGACGTTTCAGCCCGTTCATACCAGTCACAAGAACGGAGAGTCGACCACTGCTATTCTAATATGTATTACCTGTTTCGATAGAAAGTAACCCGCAGTTTCTTCGCGGCTTAAAGCGGGGGTATACCCGAATTATGTGAATGGAATTTTAGGAGGTTTAGAGAAAGGCCAGTCGAAGAGAGAAAAAAAAATTGAAACACCACAAGACAGTTGACCCCCGGCCCACGCAAGAGCACTCCAGGTTGTCAGGGGGGACTGTCTGGTGTCCGTCTACCAATTTTTAACTTCAAATTCTAAGTTTAAAATCACATTAAATCTCCAATGTTTATTATTACTCTAAATTTTACTAATCCTTTGAGAAAAACTATCTCCTCCAAAACATCCGCAAAAATCACCCAAAAATTTACAAAACACCACAAAACATAGATTCGTGTTTTGAGCATAGAGATTATGATTGATTGAAACGCAAACAAAGTACAGTCGAAGCTCTCTTAACGGACACTCTCGTAAGCAGCTCTACTTACGGCCACCTTGTTTGAAACCCCGTTAAACTCCCATACAAACTCTGTATTTTTACATTCTCGTAAGCGGACATTCCCTTAAGCGGCCGCGGACACGTGCAGTGATTACGACTTAGACTTTTTCTTTGTTTTTAGGCTCCCGTAAGAGGACATCCCAAAGAAAATCCTAAAAACAACCTCTTTATCTTGTTTTTATCAATCAACTTCACATCGCGGTTCGTGACAATGATTTTACAGTAATTACAGAACCATCTTTCAGTGTTTGTTTTGTCGTCATTCACGTCCGTCCAGGTATTGCTAGCTCGGCAAGCTCCCGTAAGCGGCCATCTATCCCCTACACCTCTAGTGGCCGCTTTAATACGAGAACCATTCTTGTAAGCGGCCAGCTCCAGTTACGGACACTTTTTTCGCGTCCCGAGGGTGTCCGCTTACGAGAGCTTCGACTGTATAGTATGTAGTTAAGCGGAGGATCCCTGACGGCTTTCAGGTTTAACCTAACTGCAGAATACCGAAGCTACAATGAACTATCGCTACAGTGGACACGCTCGGGACTTCATTTAGTGTCCGCTTTAGAGACAGTCCGCACTAGCAGGAGTCATTTCCAGTCAAACCTCTTTTGCCGGGGATCTGGATTTTGTCCGTAATAGCGAGTTTCCGCAATAGCGGGGTGTCCGCAAGGCGAGAGTTGACTGTATTCCTAAAACAGTGGCTACATTACGCGGCTTCCTTCCTTTTTCTCCCTCCCTCCCATCCGTCGGCTGCATCAGTTTGGAGCTGACATATATTGCGCTTAGCGTTACCCTGGGTGCCAGAGGGTTTTTTTTCCGCGACAAAGAGCGGCGAAGCCGCGATCGACGATCGCGGCTTCGCCGCTCTTTGTCACCGCAAAAAAAAAAACCTCTGGAACCCAAGGTAGCTTAGCGTGTGAAAAGAACTCAAAACATTCATCCAGTGCAAAGAGAAAAGAGTCAGTTCTCGAGACCTAAGAGGCAACCTGAGAGGGGGCCTTCACAGCGGTCAAACGCAAAAATTGACGTCACATCCGGTCTTCGCCGCCTCGAACTTTTAACTCGAAAGTGGGCAAACTTTTGCAAGAAATTGTTAAAGAAATAGTACGGTGAAAGAACAGTTCAAGCTGGGACACTCAGTGGAGATAAATTATCAAATTTCCAATCCATGAGCGACGTATAAACCTTAACTTTCCAGGGACGGCGTTAACTTTTGGCTTTAAAGCAAAAGTTTACGGAAAATTTAAGACTTTGTATGGAAAATTTTGGCGGCAATTACACATGAACTGCGCACGCGCGCTGTGTTTGACCGCTGTGTGGAGGGGGCCTGGAATTAAACACTTCTGGTCAGCAGATACCACCTACTTCAAGGTAGCCATGTGGTGTATGCCACTTCGAAGCAAGTGTCTCGAAAGCGCGATTTGGATATTTCAAATCTTTATAAATTTGACTTTGTAGGAGTTCTTAGTCTTCACGTTTCACTCGTTTTGCATCAGTCACATCACAGACTCACGATTATTTGCGTGTTCATGAATGCCATTTGATCGAAAGAAAACGACGCGATAATCTTTCTAAGGCTTTACTGACCAGGAGACACGTGTCACCGAATTCATTCTGCGAGCTTTCACAATCTTCAACCGGCAACATGACTAGTTTGTGGATGGGAGATGTAAGCCACAAATTAATGACTTATTTTATTAGTTTCAGCAACAGATAGATAGGTTTTCAGCTCACCAGAAAAGCGTTTTGTGTGTTTACTTTGTTTCGATCTTTGACAGCTCGACACGTATATGGATGAAGCTTTCATCACCAGTGCATTTGCGGCGATGGGAGAGGCCGTTGCTTCGGTGAAGATGATTAAGAACAGGGCTACAGGGTAATGTATTGCATGTATAGTTTAGCTTTGATCCAGTTGTGTGATCCTCTGGTACATACTATTGTATGGGCAAGTGTGTACAGAAGAGTGATCTAGGCACTATTTTTAGTGATCATGTGACAATAAACATAAAGCACTACAGTATAGAGGCCTTTCAAGGGGTTTTGGTGACTGACGACATTGCTCCAAAAAAGCTAAAAAATGTAGCGATAATCTTGTTCCAGGGCACTGAAAGGGTGTATATTTGCGACAGCGTCAACGTTTCCCTACCCAAATATAGGCAACAGGTGGGTTGGAAAATTATGAGCGACAAAGCAGCATCAGAAACCCCCTTGGAAGGCCTCACGATAGCAACTGAATGGTCCCAAAAAAAAACAGTGGGTGAGATCCTCAAATCTCAAGGTGAAGCTGTCAGGGAAGCATGGAGGGTCCAGTGAAAATAAAATTATATTCATGTTTCCTGTGGGGACAGTCATTATTTTGTGGAGCAGGGATGGCACAGTCCCAGAGGGGGTACTCCGGCTTGTTAATGATGGGGATGATCGAAGGATTTTTTTGGGAAATTTGTTGCCTATATTTGGAAAATTTGGCAAGTATTTTTTTGTATCTTGATTTAGATAGGGAATTTCTTTGGGTATTAAAAACGAACTATGTGCCTTGGCGTAGCCTTGGCGATGAATAAACAAAACGAGCGTTCTTTGTGTTATTTTATTGCACCTCCTGGCAATTTAGGGGTAATTTGACAAGCCTGAGAAGGGATTTTTTGGGGGGTTATTTTTGGTTCAGGGATTTTTTTGGGTAATGTCGGAAGACTTAATGATTTTTTGGGTCCTGAATTTTGCCTCCATTCGATCATCCCCGTCATTTACAAGCCGAAGTACCCCCCTGGGGGCACAGTGCCGTGAGTGGGGATTGTCCTTGTTCTCAATGCCAGCCCCCTTTTCCCACCCATGTGCCCCATGTGCCCCAGCATCATATGTGAGATGTGTTTGTTCTTGGTTCTTGTCCTTCCTCTGAGGGATTTTTCTTTGAGGCCTTCCAAGGGGGGTAGCAGCCGAGTTGCAATGTCGCATGTTTCTGAGATCCCAGAGATTGGAGATGGTACTAAGTATATCATGTGAACTGATGTATAGTGTATGTTTCACAGCGGTCAAACGCAAAAGTTGACGTCACATCCGGTCTTCGCCGCCTCGAACTTTTGACTTGAAAGTGAGCAAACTTTTGTAAGAAATTGTTAAAGAAATAGTACGGTGAAAGAACAGTTCAAGCTGGGACACTCAGTGAAGATGAATTATCAAATTTCCAATCCATAAGCGGCGTATAAACCTTAACTTTCCAGGGACGGCGTTAACTTTTGGCTTTAAAGCGAAAGTTTTCGAAAAATTTAAGACTTTGTATGGAAAATTTTGGCCCGAATTACGCAGGAACTGTGCACGCGCGGTGCGTTTGACCGCTGTGAAAGTGTATGCAGGGAAGTATGCAACTGCCTACCAGAATTTCCCAGATTTTTTTATGTTGTAGAAGAAATGCAAGGGGTGAAGCCGTGTAATTTTTTATGTGTTGTGTGTAAGTTCTTGTTTGTTTATCTGTTTGTTGTTGGTTTTTCCTTTTATTGTTACAAACTTTTTTCTTTAAAAACTAAACTAAAAGACTGGTAGTTGAAAGCTCGTTTTAAACAAATTTTTTAACCAGAGATTGCTTTTCAATTTTTACCAAATCTTTCTGCCATGTTTGGGCCATGATTAGGCATTTTCATTAGATTTTGTGACTGTGCATTATGTTAGTTTTGTTGACACGTGAGTCAGTGGTGCATTACTAAGTATAATTATTTGTATAGGGTGTACCCTGCCAACTACCCCCCCCCCCCCCCACTGACTTAACATCAGCTTGACAAATATAACACTAGTTTTCTTTTTACAACCTCATTAGCAGACAAAACATAGCTGCTATTTGTCAGCCAGTTACTAAAAGGTGCTTCCAATGCTTTTTCTTTTGCAGGAGTCCAGCTGGGTACTGTTTTGTTGACTTTGGTGACTATGCCTCATCACAGAAAGTCATGAGTAAACTCAATGGATTACCAATCCCTGGAAGCAATCCAGTAAGTGGGGAGCAGTTCAATCCCGCTATCTCAATCTCTCAAGGGCAACTAAAAAAAGTTTGGCAAAGTGAGGTGCTTGAGATAACGTATAGTAAATGACTGAAAAAAAAAATAAATCCCAGAAGATGGATTAGAGTTTGAGATAGCAGGAAAATGGATAAGGCCCTGTACACAGTGACCCGGGTAAATTTGAAAATGCATCTTTTTTCCCCAGTTTGGCCAACCGTCCACACTGAAACGGCGTTTTCGGTCACCGAAAACGGAGCTTTTCAAAAACGCTCACCAATGAAGCATATCATTTTCACATTTACCCAGGTTAATGTGGACGGAAAACATTTTACGCAGCATTTTCAAATTTCTCCATTTTCAAATTTACCCGGGTCAGTGTGGACGGGGCCTAAGATAGCCAAGTGGAGATAGTGAGGTTCAACTTTAAGTATACATAATCACAGGTTACAAGCTCCAATACAGACTGTATCTTTTAGACCTCTTACTTATTAACTTATTCATTATAGATGATAGTTTTTCTTTCCTTGATCAGGCAGAAATATCTTGAAAAGTCGATAAATTATGAGATAAAAAATTCAGATTTTTTAAAGCATGTAGGTGTACATGTATTATTAGTATAGCTGTTAGTTCCGCTCTAACCCAGAGAATTTTTAAAATTAATGGCCGTTTTTATACTAGAGATGTGTTACCGTCTGGACGAGCTTCGGCAAAAATTTTGTTGCTTGTCTGGTTATGCGTCTCCAGTATAAAGACGGGCATAAGACGAGTTACCCGTCTAAACGAGCTACTTTTTGAAATGCGTCTTGAAAGATGGACAACGAAAGGAAGCTCGTCTAGTCGCGTAACGCGTCTTGTGCCCGTCTTTATACTAGAGACGCATAACCAGACGAGCAACAAATATTTTGCCGATGTTTGTCTAGACGGGTAACGCGTCTCTAGTATAAAACCGGCCATTTGCATGTTATATAAAATTTGACCTATCCAACACTGTCAAAGTAACCCTTCTCTCACACCAGTTGCTGTCATTAAAGCGTGATAAGGAGGATCTCTGATAACCTCATAGATAGCAGTAACGACCGACTAATCACTTCCCTTCCATAGATAAAAAGGTTCAAGTTGAATTGGGCTACTTATGGCAAGGACTCATTTGGCCAGTGAGTACTCATTTAGCTCTATCATTGATTCAAAAAAGTGTTATTTGGTCTGCTTGTCTGTAACATGTTAAACAAAGTCTTCAAATCACCGAGAAATGTATTTTTTTTTTCAACATTGATGAACAAGTACAACATAAGATCTTTCAAGAAGTGCATGGCTATGAGAAAATATGACAGAATGCCATAATTGAATGACAGGGCAGCAAATCCAGAAAAACATTAACTAAAAGAAAAATGCAAATTTTAGGATCTCTTCATCTTAAAAAAAACATCAGTCAGGTTTTGAAAACTTGGATGTTACAAAACAGTACATCATGCAGTGGCATATCTTGCGGAGGGCATTTTTTAATGACTCGCCCCGCTAAAAACTTTTTGGCTGTAGACACACAAAAAAATCCCTTCCCCCAGTTCAAGGTCTGGATCTGCTACTTTCATGTATACCTTTAAGCCTGGTTTCCATATGATCGCAGACGATCGCAATGGATCGCAGACCATCACAGAATTGTAGGTTCTGTTATCTGTGATCATATGGAAACACGCATCTGCGATCGTTTGCGATCGTCTGCGATCGATCGCAGAAAATAGAACCAAGTTCCATTCCCTGCGATCGTCTGCAATCGCTTGCGATCGCCTGCGATCATCTGCGATCGTTGGGATCATATGGAAACACAATTGCGATCAATTGCGATCGTAAACTATCCCATAATTTTGATAATCGATCCCATCATTCAACACCATTCAACACTTCTACAATGGTCTGCGACCTTTTGCGATCATATGGAAACAGTTCGCTCTGCGATCGTTACGATCACACGGTTCAGTAAATTTCCGCGATTTTGCGATCGTCTGCGATCATAATTATGGAAACCAGGCTTTAGTCCGAAAAACCTGTCAGTACTTACTGCCCCTAGAAATCACTTGTATGTTTTAATCCTTTGGCAAGAAATAATAAAAAGAAAAAAGCAAAGAATCTCTTACTCAGATTTACTATAAATTTTGGGCTTAGTGTAAAGAAACTTTGTCACTTCTGTTTGTAATATTGCAGGGGACCAGAGTACTCAATATTTGTTGGTGATTTGTCTCCTGATGTTACAGACCATGCTCTTCAGGTTATTGCCAATACAATAATTTATTTTATTATACATTAGAATTACTTTGAAACATGTGATTGGTCGTAAGCATTCAGTCAATATACAGTAGCATGTGAACTTGACGTGATAACCCAATATCTGCAGGAGATATTGGGTTATCATGTCAAGTTCAAAGTCCGCCTAGTTTCCAAGCCCCTCGTCCGTGTAGTGCTGTCAAACTTTTGAAAATATGGCTGAGCAATTCGTCTCCGTTTTCGAAGAGAAATTGAAAGTTTTGATCGAGAATAAAGATTCTTAAAACACCAAGAGAACAACAAAAACAAGTGTAAAAATTTTGAATGATTATTTGAGGGAGAAGAACCTGGAGGAATCACAAGATAAAACCGCTTTGGCCAATGTTCTGACGAAGTTTTACGCCGGCGCTAGAAAAAGTGATGGCAAATTGTTTGAAAACGTATAATAAAACAGGTATTGAATTCGGTTTTCGCATGATATCGTGAATTATCAAAACCTCGTGTCTGTGTTATCTGCCTCAGACTTCTGCTTCGGCAGATAACACAGACCTCAGTTTTGATAATTCACGATGTCATGCTCAACCTCATCCAATAATTGCTTAGTACTGTAGTATCAAGTCAATCGAGAAATTAGAAAGCTGACAAATAATTAAAGTTTATATGCATCATGCATCGACGTATATGCATGCATTTACGCTTGTGTTAATTAAGGTATTTGTCTGGACCGTATCGCGAAATTGGGGCCAAAATAATGGAAATTAATGCTCCCCTAAATTAACCGCGCAGAAATTAACATTAACAAAAAATTAACTTAAATTAACTTAAATTAATGCGAATTTTTGAAATTCGCGTTGATTTCATGGAGCGTTAATTTCTTATAATAAGGTATTGGCACAAGGGCTTGACTATACATGCCGAGTACAGCAAGGTCTGCACAGAAAAGACGGGGGGGGGGGGGAATACTCTCTCAGTACAGTCCCAAGCAAGCTAAGATTATAGGATATTTACCCAGTCCAATGTGAAGAACATATTGCACCAACAATAAAGAACTGATTGGTTGGTTTTAGTTTTGGCCCTCTCAAATGTCTTATTCGCATAATAGATCACAATAATTCTGTTAGGCATGGTGTTCCAATGCTTTGAAGTGCCCTGGACTCTGGATTGAGTAGTCTGGGTTCAAGCCTGGCCTGGGTCATCTGCATCGTGTTCTTGGGTAGACACTTTTCCCTCACAATGCCTTCCTTAACCCAACTGTATATTAAATGGTAACTGGCAAATTTACTGCTGGGGGTAACCCTGCGATGGACTAGCATCCCATCCAGGGGGGAGTAGAAATACTCCTAGTGGCTCCACGCTACAGAAACCAGCATAAGATCCAGCATTAAGGACCACTAGGCTTGAATGCAGACTTTACTTTTAACTACATGTACTGTAACAGCGTAATGATTGCTATCATAAAGGTCATTTGCAAGTCATTTCCCTGCCATAATGTGATGCCCAGCACTATACAGTGAAACCCCGATATAATGGTCCTCGATATAACGATATTCCCAGTATAACGATGAATATGTCCCGGCAAAAGTTTCAGTAAAATGTATGGGACAGAACCTCGATATAACGATCTTCGATATAATAATATTCCCGATATAACAATGAGAATTTAGCGGACCGAATATAAAGTCTTCCCCGATATAACAATATTATCAGTACACAGTCACAATTAATTTTAAGAAAAACATTGAATTTAATACAATAACATAAGAGTAATAGAGTAATCTCTAACGTTTCTGACAACAGCTTAATACGATGCTATAAGAAAATTATACTGTATTCTAAATCTCTTTATCCAGTTAAAAAGTATATGTTGGGTTTACTCCGATTTAACGATATTTCAGGTTATTTTACGGCCATATCGTTATATCGGGAGTTTCGATATAACAATACTTCGATATAATTTTACTGCTCCCTTGGCATATCGTTATATCGGGGTTCCACTGTAATTTAAACACCAACTGGTTGTTTAGCAGTAGCTTTTTTTCAATATAACTCACAACATTTTAATGTTTTTCTTTTCAGGAGTTCTTCCAGCGACAGTTTCCTACTTGCAAAGCTGCAAAAGGTGCTATTGTGGTTCTTTCATTGAGTTTACCAAAAACATTGATATGATAACTTAAGAAGTAGGCTGTATTATTTAAAAGAGTTTTTCTGTTCCTATCCTGACTTCAAATTTGTTTTTATTGCAGTTGTCTTGGATGCAGCGGGAAACTCAAGGTACTTTAAGATGTATTGAATTTGTTTTATAATGCATTATAAAATGGTTGAGGAATTGTGCGCGCTGTAATGCATGCTGCTTACGTCACGAGTTGAAGCGCGCGCAATTTCTTTAACATAATTTTCATAAAAGAAATAAAAAACTCTCTCCTCATACATTATTGAGTTACAGTCGAATCCCGATAACTCGAACCTTCAAGGGAATTCGAAAAAAGTTCGAGATATCGGGAGTTCGAGTTATCGAGGGTAAAATTAGTAAGAAAATGATCTGAAGGGGAATCGAAAAAGGTTCGAGTTAGCGGGAGTTCGAGTTACTGAGGGTTCGAGTTATCGGGATTCAACTGTATATAAGCACTTGGAAATTTTTAAAAACACTCGAGAAGTGCGAGAAGCACACGGCTGCGCCTCGTGCTTTTCTATGCTCTTCTCTCGTGTTCTTAAAAATTCCCCTGTGCTTATATAACTCAGTAATGCACTTGGGCGCGTTTTTTTATTTCATTAATAAATATTATTATTTGATGAAACTACATAAATATTTGTATAGAATGGTTTCAGATACAGACCTTAACAAAGTACATGTATCGCATTAGGTAATTGTGAACAAATAGTTAGAAGATACTCAATTTAAAAATTTGAAGATTTGTGGTAAGAAAGTAAAAAATAATGGTTTGAAACCGCAAGTATCAGTTACTGTCAATGGTCCCTTTCAAGAGTATCACACTTGATAGCATTGCCTCCATATAATTTCTAAAATTATCTGGCATTTTGCTTTTAAATCAATATGAGATAATATGCAGTGCTCCACAATCCCATCCAGTAAACACCTAGGCCATCTGCAATGCAAATCAAAGGTGTTGGACCCATGACCACTTGCCTTATCAAAGTAATGTTGATTTTTAGCAATCCCACACACCTTTCACAGCTAGAGTTATTCCCAAACCTTTCAACATTGTCTCCCTGGCCTCAAAACACAAAATGAAACATAATTACCAGTATTCCAAAGCTGTGCTCTTAGAATTATTGCAGGGTGCCCGAAGGTTCTTCCATGAGAAATCTTGGGTGACCAGCTCTTAAAAGCTTTCATGAAAGAGAAGTTACACAGGTCGCCCAAAGACAAAAGTGAGTCACCTGAGGCACCCGGGCACTGCTAGAGCACAGCCCTGTATTCATTACAAAGAGTGTAGGACTGAATAATTTAATGATTATTTGTTTAAGATGGTCAAGATTAGCAAATGTCCAGGTGCATTTAATTTTTTATGTACGATTTCTTTTTTGTAGAGGGTATGGTTTTGTGAGGTTTTCTGATGAGATGGAACACAGAAAAGCCATGATTGACATGCAAGGAGCTGTGGGCTGTGGATCAAAACCTCTGAGAGTCAGTGCTGCAACACCCAAAAGGTACCTAAACCGAGTACTCTACTGAACCCCTTTAGTCCCAAAATTGAAGTAGAAGGAATTTCTATCGAGTATTGTAAAACCAAAACCAAAATTAACACTTTGGCCAATCATGAAGGACACACACAATCCAGTGAACCCAGGGGGGTACTTGCAGTATACATGACGGGGAGGTCCGACGTATTTTTTTGGGTTGAAAATTTACACCCTCGGTATTTTCTTGGGTCAAGAGATCTGTCATGTATTTTTTTAGGACTTAAAGTCTGTTTGATTAAATAAATCAGTATCGAGGTGCAAGGTTTTGTATTTTTGGGGGTAGAAAATTTTGTTGCCAGGTATTTTTTTGGGTGTAAAATTTCAGGCTCATGTATTTTTTTGGGTTCGCAATATGAAGCTCCGTCGGACCTCCCCGTCATGAATACTGCAAGTGCCCCCCCTGGGCCAGTGAACCACCAAAACTCAAAGCAAATACATGTAGGCAACCACAGGAAGCACAGGTAAATGTATGCAATCGAGTCAGAATTGGTTTGGGTTAACTTCTGATTTGTAAAGACAGTTGCATTAGGTTTTTGAACCAATTACTAATTTGACTGACCCTTCTGCCTTCAGCTCATGTAGTAAGACAATAGTGAGACAGCTGATGACATTATTATACCACATAACACTCAGTTCATGTAGTAAATACTAAACAGCTTTCCGGTTAGCCTAATTAGCACTCTGGTTGGCCTAAATAGCACTCTGGTTTGCCTACTTTAGCTTACCTTGCTTGCAGTTGGCCTTTATAATAGGGTTAGGATTACTGGCCAAAAATTTAAGGGCTCTGGCAGCTTGTCATGGGTGGGCCAGTGGATATGGCAAGCCAACGACCTGGGTTCAATTCCTCTTGTTGTCAACTCTTTTTAACTTTAAAAAAAAAAGTTAAGTGTGTTTTATACCTCATGTATGAAAAATAAGAAGTCACACTACATGAACTCAGTGCAGAATAGTCACTTCTTTTACTAAGCATAGCAATGCTATCCAAAGTAAACACGACTTTCAACACTCAAGTTTAAATTGCTCTTATTACTCATTCTGGGAACCCAGCAATTACAGGTCTCCCATCTCGCCACTGCCTGGATTTGATCTCAGTAGTCTGAGTTACACTCCTGACATTTGCAATATGTTTGGTTATTGTAGCAGGCCTCAAACTAATGCAGCAAACCCGGCCACTTCATACGGCTCTGCAAGTGCCGCAAACCAGCAATACATGCAGCAGTATCAGCAATATCAACAGTACCTGGCGGCATGGCAGGGATACCAGCAACAACAACAGCAACAACAACTACAACAACAACAGCAGTACTATCAACACTATCAGCATTATCAGCCCTATGGACAGGCTGCTTATCAACAACCAACAGTAAGTGTGGGCAACACCCTTTTAAAGTGCTACTCTACTCGTAAGGTCAGGTTAAACAAAACTGATGATTAACAAAGAGTTCTCAAACTCATTAATAATTCATCAAGTTAAAACAAAGAAAATCATAACCGTGAAGGAAGTTTGGATACCTGGTCTTAATGAGCATAGATTTTTATGATTTTATTTCTCCATTAACTCCACAGTTTTTGTTTCGATTGAGAAGATATATCAAACACTCAACATAGTGTTACATCGGCTATCCAAACACCTCGAATTTCATCACAAATACCGTAAAATTCCAGTTATCAGCCCTCCCGGTTATAGGCCCATCTACCTTAAAACAAAAAAATACATCCGGTTATAAGCCCCCCGGATATAAGCCCCTCTCTGCTGAATGACGGTACTGAACAGGGCTAAATATTGCTTTATTATGTGTTTTTAACCTTAAAAACGTATTTCGATCAACACTCCCGTGGCTCTTTTCGAAACGTTATTTTATTCCGCTTATAAGCCCTCCCAGATATAAGCCCCTCCGCTTATAAGCCCACCCAAAACCCCTTACAAAGTTGTATAAGCCCAGGGCTTATAATGGCTTATAACCGGAATTCTACGGTACCCCGCTGCGTGTTTGTTTTGGATATCCTGTCACTCGTGTTTGTGTATATTACTTGAAGGATGAGAGTTGCACAAAAGGTTTCTTTCATAAAATCAGCTATCAGCACATGGTTTTATGAGCTGAGGGTACACACTGTATCAACCTGCAAAGCAAGCATTCCCATTGGCCATTCCGAGGTTGCGCAGGGGACTGGGGCGAAATTTTAATTTTAAGCAATCGATAATCGGACACCTTCACATGAAAGAACTCGGTGAGATTGGTCATTTGACTAAGTTTGACGCTTTAAGGATGAACAGAGACGAAGTTATGGGCCTTGAAACATGGTTAAAAATCCATACAAACGTCTCTTATTTTGAGACAGCATCTCCCAAAACCATATAATTTCTTAAATTTTGTTATGATTTTTTTCGATACTCTTTCAAACGAGCAAACATAGTGATTTTCATCTTAGTTTCTTTCACATAATGGGTCTTTGGCAGGATTTAACAGCTTTCACAAAACGGATAAAAATTTTAAGAGTTTATATGGCTATATGGTTTATATGGCTCACAATTAGAAACGTTTGTATGGATTTTGAACCATGTTTCAAGGTCCATAACCTCGTCTCTGTTCATCCTGAAAGCATCAAACTTGGTCAAATAACCAATCTCACCGTGATCTTTCATGTGGTGGTGTCAATTTATCGATTACTTAAAATTTGAAACTCGCCCCAGTTCCCTGCGCCAATATAAGCGAAGAGCTTTTTTCCGCATTCTGGCCACGCAACAATTGGCATGACAGCAGCCAGAATGCGTAAAATGCTCCTCATTCGTACAAGAGCGCTTGCTACGTAGGCTAACACTGTATGTACAGGTTGTGTCATAGGTGGATCTAGGAGGGCCAGGGGGCTGCAGGTCCCCCCTTCCAACAAGACAATTTTAAGGTTTTTGAATGTCCCTTGGTAGTCATGCCCATAATGCGGCGATGCACTGTTTGTGCAACTGCAATGCCCCCCCCCCCCCTCCGTTTTTGCTCTGTCCCTGTTGAGTGACGTCATCTGCCCAATCAAATGAGAAGACTGTTCAGCCTTCATCTTGCTGCTTCATATTGTATCCTTTGCTTTCCATGTGCAGAGTTATGAAGAAACAGTAACAGTGGATAACACAGCGGAAGGTAATTACAAGTTAGTACCTAATTGAAGTAAAACTTTGAGTAAAAATATTGGATGGAATGTGAAATACCGTAGAATTCCGGTTATAAGCCCTGGGCTTATACAACTTCGTAAGGGTTTTTCCGTGGGCTTATAAGCGGAGGGGCCTATATCCGGGAGGGCTTATAAGCGGAATGAAAAAAACGTTTCGAAACGAACCCCGGGAGTGTTGATCGAAATACGTTTTTAAGTTAAAAACGCATATTAAAGCAACATTTAGCCCTGTTCAGTACTGTCATCCGGTAGAGGGGGGCTTATAACCGGATGTATTTTTTTGTTTCCAGGTAGATGGGCCTATAACCGGGGGAGCTTATAAGCGGGGGGGGGGGGGGGGCTTATAACCGGAATTCTACGGTATGTAATGCCTTGAGCTTGTTTTAAGAGTTCTTGTAAAAATCTGACAATGATCTTTTGGCTTCTTTGGTTCAAAGGCTTTGTTGATGTCTGTTTATCAAAGGAGCTATGTCGCAGTATTTTAAGTCATGCTTGTAATTTCCTTCAGATTGAAGAAAATCTTTAAATAATAGTTTTACAATTGTAATTTCCTTTAGATTGAAGAAAATCTTTAAGGTGGCTCGACCCAGTTTTTTTCTAGCGATACCTATCAACTTTGAAACCCTCATACTTAAAGGGATTGATGTCCATAACAAAAACTACTACATCAGATGCATTACATATAGACTGAACTTCAATATGATATAATTTTTTGGGCGATCAGAATGAATATCACGTGGCAATGACGTCACACAGGGTTTTGCTCGGAATCGAATTTTAAGCGGTAACTGCATTTTCTCTCGAGATCCTCCACGCTACGTATACCTTGGGTGTTTGCCTTCATCTCAGTGGAGTTTCATCGAAATCTACAAGAGGAATTTTGAAATATCTTGGAATTTCTTTTTAGATGGTATAATTTATGCGTAAAATAAAGTCAAGACTTCATATAAAGAAATTTGCTTCTTTTTTATGTTTAATGAGAGGATTTAGCCCCCATTCCTTTTAGAAATGTCCCATATACTACATCCAAACCTTTAGAAGAAAGTAGACTTGCGCGATTTCGAAAAATATGAAAATATCTTAATCGGAGTAGAGCTCAATGTTTAGCTCTATTTACCATTTTTACGGCTACTTTTGTAAAAAAAGCGATTATTTCAAAACCCGTCGATGAATTTTTTCCAAATTTTTTCAGGGTGACAAATTATCAGTACACCACACAATCCCTAAATTTCATGCTCATTGAAAATATCTAAGGTTGTCTAAGCTAAAAGCAAAATTGAGTAAACATTGAAGCGATGTCGAAGTTTTGAATAATTTTGTGCTCTGGGATTTCCTATTGTTTCGATTTAAACACAACATCGAATTCCTGTGCATCACGCGTGTAATGACCACGCTTGGCTTCCCCTCCGAAAGCTTTCCGAAATAGTTCGGAATATGGTAATATTCTCATCGAGTTCAAGTAAACAATAATGGATGAATGAATACATTTCCAACTGAAGAAAGCAGTCGCACAACACCAAACTCAAAGCCGGTAATTTTTTTATGCCTCCTCAGTCATTTAAAAAAGTAAAACGGACAGAAAATAGACTTCACGTATTATAAGCAAGCTGCATCTGGCGTCCAGTATTTATTAAGTCATTAATTTAAAAGAAACATACCTCGTTTACACTTTCTTCTTTTTAATGTTTAATTCTCTTTATCGTTGCACTCAGTACTGCGGCCTTTTTGTGTTTTGCAATTCTTGTTCTTGGCATTTTTAACTTTTATTTCAGCCAAGACGTCGACCCAACAAGAAAAGCTAATGCGTGACAATTTTTTTCCCATTGTTCCATATTTCGGAAAGATTTCGGAAAGCTTTCGGAAGGTAGCCAAGCGAAGTCATTTCACGCGTGGTGCACAGGAATTCGAAGTTGTGCTTAACTCGAAACAAAAGGAAATCCCAGAGCACAAAATTATCTCAAACTTCGACATCGCTTCAATGTTTACTCAATTTTGCGTTTAGTTTAGACAACCTTAGAAATTTTCAATGAGCATGAAATTTGGAGATTGTGTGGTGTACTGATTATTTGTCACCCTGAAAAGATTTGGAAAAAATTCATCGACGGGTTTTTGAAATAATCGCTTTTTGCGAAAGTAGGCGGAAAATTTGTAAATAGAGCTAAACATTGAGCTTCACTATGATTCCTATATTTCATATATTTCAAAATCGCGCAAGTATACTTTCTTCTAAAGGTTTGGATGTAGTATATGGGACATTTCTAAAAGGAATGGGGGCTAAATCCTCTCATTAAACATAAAAAAGAAGCAAATTTCTTTATATGAAGTCTTGACTTTATTTTACGCATAAATTATACCATCTAAAAAGAAATTCCAAGATATTTCAAAATTCCTCTTGTAGATTTCGATGAAACTCCACTGAGATGAAGGCAAACACCCAAGGTATACGTAGCGTGGAGGATCTCGAGAGAAAATGCAGTTACCGCTTAAAATTCGTTTCCGAGCAAAACCCTGTGTGACGTCATTGCCACGTGATATTCATTCTGATCGCCCAAAAAATTATATCATATTGAAGTTCAGTCTATGTGTAATGCATGTGATGTAGTAGTTTTGTTATTGACATCAATCCCTGTAAGTACCAGGGTTTCAAAGTTGTTAGGTATCGCTAGAAAAAAACTGGGTCGAGCCACCTTAAATAATAGTTTTACAATGAGAATAACAGCAACGGAGTAATAAACAGCCGAAAGTAAACAAAGATGGTTTAGACTGACCAAGGTTAAGATGGATTATAATCCACAAACTTTGAAAAAACTTGCCATTTTTTGTTGTTGTCTGAGACGTAGCTTCTTTAAGGGGGAGTCGGGGAAGGGGGGGGGGGGCAGTGGAAGGAGTTTTGCATTTCAAGGTGTTGTGCAGCTGAATCTTTGAACGGCCGGCCGTAGGAATGTTTTCTTAAAAAGTAAAATTCAAGTTCCTTTTGGATTGGGAATGATTCTGCTAATTGCGATTGGTGATGACCAGTTTGCAATGTCTGTTGTTAACATCTTCACTGGTTTCATTGTTTTTGTTTGGGGTTTTCATTGTGGATCTTCAGAACGCTTTTCAAAATCATAGGATACCCGCAAGAATGTTAGTTTAATTCTGTAGAACAGTACTCGAAGGTCAACAAGAACCTATTAGCCTTTAGGAAGTAAGGATGACTTATGTGGACAAACTTTTATCGAGGCTCAACGAAGCGTTGATCACTCACTTAAAACTTTCCTTTTCTCGTTTCAGATCCCAACCCTCCTCTGGATATTACAACAGAAAACAAAACCATTATTTCAAATGAAGCAGTAAGTTTTTAGCAAGTTGACTTTAAGTTTCCAATTTCCTACAAAAGAAAGCGCTTATCACAAACATTGTAGAAATCGAATAAGTGAGTCCTACCGTAAAATTTCGATTCAACGCCTGGGCGCTTATCATGGAGTTTAGAAGCTCTTGGAAGGGCGCTTATTTCCTTTTCTTACCGTGACATCTCAGAGGCGCCCAAATTACTCTAAGTAATACAACCAATACTTGTTGGCACAAAACTAAACTAAATTTGGTACACTGAGCACAATTTTTTAAAGATGGGAGCATATTGCAAAGTGCACTTACCAGAATTGGGGGTGTTCATTAGAATAAGGGCGCGTGTTACTGACAAATAGAGCAGTTTTCAATTGAGTGTCGTAAAACCAAACCCAAAGTAATTACTCTGAACAATCACAAGGGCCCCTTTCAATTCAGTAAACCAAACAAAACTCGAAGTATTAAATTACATGAAGTCGTCACTGAGCGTGCGAAAAAGTGCGCTAGTAAACTCACAATTGGTTTTGGTTTTACTTCTCACTGGCTGAGAAGGATGGTGGCGCGATATTTTGGAGCCAAACAATGAGCGTAGTAACGCAAAACCAAAGTAAAGGAAAATTAAATTCGGAACTTAAGTGAAACCCGCTCTATACCTCCGACTAGGGGGCGTACGCTTATTAGAACGAGGACACTCAATTGAAACTTCAAGCATGTTCAAACAATACAGAGAAACATAAGACATAACTTTACATACGTTTAGTTTACACCCGACGTTACTAATCGAACAGTTCGGTAATCGAACTTGATCGAACTGAATCGAACTTAATCGAACGATTCGGTTCGATTAGTTCGATAATCGAACAGAATCGAACCCAAAACTTTGTGTGAGAGAGTTCGATTCCGTTCGATTTCCGAACTAATCGAACCAAATCGAACTTAATCGAACACAAAAGACAAATCTTAAATTCACCCTCATACAACCAGATAATTGAACAGTCTGTCTAAGTAACAGTAATAAATGAATAAATTTTTTATTTATGGACTTTCGGCAAAAAAACCCGAAACGCAAAGTTCAACAGACAATAGAAAATAAATCCTCCTTCACTCTAGTTCTATTTCATGTTATCAACCTATGGAGTCCCAAGTAGTCTGCGTAGCTGGCGATTTCGTCGGAAAGCACGCGTGGGAGATCACACCCGTTTATTGGGAACATACCGCCATTTGCAGCCAAATGTAATTAGACCGTGAATTTTACGACCGTTGTTTTTTAATCAACATCCATTTTCCATGATTTTCAAATCGAACCCAGTCGAACTTAATCGAGCCTAATCGAACTTAATCGAACGTTCGATTTAGTTCGATTACTCAAAATTTTTTGTGAGAGTTCGATTCTGTTCGATTACCGAACTTAATCGAACCTAATCGCGTGATTACAGTTCGATTCAGTTCGAGTAAGTTCGATTAATCGAACGTTCGATTTGGTTCGATTAGTAACGTCGGGTTTACAGGACTTCTTCCACGCGCGAACTAAGAAATACCAAATGTTTACTCGGACTAATCGTGTTTTCTTGTCTTAAAACAGGAGTTATACTATGAACTGGAACAATCAAGATGGCAGCCGGTAGAAACACTTAATTCAGGACCTAAACCTCTTGTTGCTTAGGTTATAAAACACTAAAGTAGTTTATCCTTTGAGTCTTCTATCATTTATGTACGATACTTTGGCATTTTAACTTATTGTCGAGCTCTAAGTGGCCCTTTAAAAAATAGCCTGTTCCAGGCGTTCAGTTAGTTGGAGAGTAGCACTAAAAGCGACGAGCGAAAAAAAAAAGGGAACTCCTCACAATTTTTTCCACTCGCCGTTCTTTTAGTCTCGTTCGTAGCCGTTATTTGGGATGTCACGCAACGCTCCTTCTTTGGAATGTCACGCAATGCCCCTTATTTGGGGTGGAGCGTTGCGTGACACGCCAAAGGAGGAGGCTACTGTTCTTCCCGCTGCTCCCCAACAAACCGTTTTCAATTAAATCTTGACAGACTATTGACATTTTTATGTTGGGTTCACGGATTTCTTGGCCAATCTGAAGTGCACGTGCAGTTTTACCGCCCGAGGCTCGATTAGCATTTTCACCTCCATTGTTCAAGTATTAAATGCAACCAACACAAAAATTTTATTAACTATTAACTGTTTAGGCGTACGCCTCCCGAACGGAGACGAATTGACTTTACCGCGCAAAAAAGACGCCTGTTTACCCTGGTTAGGCGTCCTATCTCCCCCAATCTTTAGAATAATGTGAAAAAGCATAAGAATGGTTTAAGATTGACGCAGTCGTGAGAC
This sequence comes from Oculina patagonica, assembly GCF_052425735.1. Taxonomy (NCBI): domain Eukaryota; kingdom Metazoa; phylum Cnidaria; class Anthozoa; order Scleractinia; family Oculinidae; genus Oculina; species Oculina patagonica. Next base: position 5,173,123 of record NC_135760.1, read on the forward strand.
CATGTAGGAATTTCTTTCAAAATTATTCTGAAAGTCTTTAAAGTTTTTTATAATTTCACTCAAAACCATGTGCTCAAGCTAAGTTGGAAAATGCTTAGCATTCAATTTATAGCTCAAATATTTTGCGTTCATGATTTTTTTCTTCGTTCACCGAGTTGCTATGGAGATTATCCTGGCTTGATTCACGGGATAGATTCCTTCAGTTTCGCTGGGTCTTCAGAAGGCTCAACGAAAATTTCCTTCTAAGAACGTGTACGCCCCGACTCATCACTTCCAGATGACAAGCGGGGAATGGGACAAACTATGCACAGGTGCGTTCAGTCGGGGAAACAAGTAACGTTTACGACAAATTAACGGAATCAGCGGTTTCGACAGAGGTTGTTGTAGCAACATGACGTGTCATGATACCGCTGTCCAATGTGTCAACTTTTGGATTCGGAAATTGCTATTTCAGATTAGGCAGAAATAATCGAAACTCTTCGGGTGCTTAAGGGGGCTATTTCGCGCAATTTTAGCCAATTTCGGCACTGACCAACTGGTCATAGAATAAGCTGAAATATCACAATAACGGCTTAAAACTGTAGAATAACTCAAAAGAAACATAAAGGCCGAAAAGGGGCATGGATGGGCAAAATTCGAGAAGATTAATAAAAACGGATTGCGTTCGGGTAAATTTGAAAAACGTCGGCCCAACTTTTTTCAAGTTTATCTCAATTTGCATGGTAGTGTCATTTACAATGCTCGAACATCATCCTTGTTTGTTATGTGGCCGTGATTTTGGCAACAAATGACTTTTGCTCTGCCAATTTTTCTTCTCAAATTTGAAGTTTACAGCTCTTAATTAACGAAAATAAATAGAATTGCCTAAAATACCGTGACCTAGCCCCTTTCAACGAGGATTTGCCGTAAACGTTCTTGTTCCCCCGAGTTGAAGTTTGCACCACGTTACTTTTTGTTACAAGTTGTTCCTTGTCCCCCACGCGTTCTCGTGGAAGGGGACGCCTAGGTACACTGTACAAGTTAAAAAAAAAATAGGTCTATATATAAATCAAGAAAGTTCGCTTTAGCAAAATAACAACGTATTTATTTATGCGTATGATGACTTCTAGAATAAAGCTTTTAAATCGTATGAACGTCATTTACTATTCTTTTTAAATTTACTTCTGATTAATCCTTTTCAAAGAACGCTATATCAACGAAACTCCGTTTAAAATGTTACTTATTGAAAACAACAGCACATTCGTTTTTTAACGATTTCTTTATATACAAAAAAATGTTTCTGTTGTATGTGTCGCACATGCATACTGTCTCTTGACCGAGTAAACGATAAAAGCGTATTCCTTTGAAACAGATGCGTTCACTATAAAGTGTCTTAGGTTGTCCGTGGTCGATCTCCACGGTTATACTTATTGTCACTGGGTAATAAATAACCTTTTAATTAATTTCTTTGATAATCGCACTGTGCGAGATAAATATGCAGTTTCATGAATCGAAAGGCCTCTCGGAGGGAGATAAGTCATATTTTGGCCACCTCGCCAACGTTAGTAGATACGTATTTATCACGAGACAAATATCGAGCTTCATAAATCGAAGCGCTTCTCGGAGGGAGATAAGTCCCGTATTTTGGCAACCTCTTCGCTTGATCTCACCATATGACGGTCAACATACTCGTCAACGTTCAGTAGGTAGACTCCCGAGATGCGCTCATTCCTTAGCGAACGACGCCGAGCACTGGCGGCCGCTGTCCCTGAAATGGCCGGTTCTGAACGCGCTGAGGACGGCGAATCGATGCCACTCTCCTTGGACGGGTTTCTGTGTAAAGGAAACAAGGAGTCCACAACGTACTGCGAGGTACGAGAACCTCTTACTGTATTGTCTTGATCGCGTTGTTTCAAGTTCATCTCTTGATCTCGTAGAATATGACGCGAAGGCGCGTCCTTGGGAAGAGAAGCTATCTCAGACGTTATGCGCGAGATATCTGCAAGATCGAACGGTTCCGTGCGTTCCCGCTTCCCATTGGCTGTTGAAGTCCGCGGATGATTGGCACGCGGATGCGTGTATTCGTAGCTTAGCTTACGAAGCCAACTCGTATCAAAGTCTACTTTTGAGCTGTACGGGGATGATGGCGCTTGATCCAAAGTGATAAGTTTACTTTTCTTAATACCTTCGTTGTAAAATCCTCCTGCACTCTGCTGCTGCTGGAAATGTCGTTTTTGCACATCTGTGGAGTCACTTCCTAGAAGCACCGCGCCACTCACCGATATCTGTTTTAACTCTTCTTCCAATCTGCGTCCCCAATCCTCCTCAAAGTTGTCTAAGCCTTCCATGGACTGCGTGCTGTAGAGTTCCAGATCAGAATCATCGTCATCCAAGTCTATTTCCCAAGAGTTCGAGTTGTTTGCGATACCAAGATCGACGTCCGAATCAGAACTAAGGTCTAGCCTGGGTACGTGGACTTCCACCCGGTTTGTTCCAGATTGATCCTTTTTCTTGCTAGGCGAACGCTTCGACTTTTTGTGGCGCCATAACTCGCGAGTCTCTGAGGTCGCAGTTCGATCACTTGTTTGCTTTCCACCACGCAACGAATAATCACTATGCTGCTGGAAAGTTGTGGAATCTTTGATCCCCGAATTCGTAGGCCGACCGTAGGACCCGGGTAGGTATGCTCTGTTGTCCACGGGTTTGTCTATTTCCCTCTTAAAAGGTTCTTCTTGTGTCTTTGTTTGGCTTGTAATTGGGAATTTCAGATTTGGCCTTGCATCTCCAAATGCGTTTCGATCGGTCGGTCTGGGAGAAGGTCCCCGGAGCAGAATGTTGTCAACTTCGTCCCGTCTCTTGCTTTCGTCCAATATTTCTTTCTCCCTCATCAGCTGGATCTCTTTCTCTTTCAATCTTCCGATCCATTTTCTTTCCAGGTCTCGTCTTTGGGTGGACAACTCGCTCTCCAACTTATCCTTCTCTTTCAACTCTTTTTCGAGTGTCTGCTTCTCTTTGGAATGCCTTTCTAACGCGAGTTTTTCGCGCGTAATCCTTGCATTCAAATCTTCGACTTGTTGACGCTTCAACGCCAGCAGCTCTTTCTCTCGTCTCAGATTCTCCTCGATGATGCTTTCGTAACACTTAGACCTTGCACTATCCGAGTTGCTGCTGTTTTGAGGGCTGCTGATACCCGCCAACTGTCTAGAGAGCTTTTCTTCCACAGCCTTGTGCTTTTCTCTGAGTTGCCACAGCCTTTGCACCAGAACTCTCCGTTGCTGCTCAAGATGATCCAACTGACTACGAAGCATCTCTTGAAGCCTGTGATCCGTGAACTCGGCAGAATCCAGCATTTTCTTGATTTCGCTGATCATGTTTTCGGTCTCTTGGGCATGGCTTTTGATATCTTCTTCCTGTTTGAGCTTGTTCTCTCGCAGTTCTTGAAGCATCTCCACCAAGCCGTCTCTGCTAAAGTGCTTTTCAGGTGATAAAGACACCGACATGACACTGGTGTTGTTTATTGAAGTCCTGCTTGTGTCGCCAAGCACTCCAAACTTCGTCTTCAAATCTAAAATTTCTTGTCTCAGTTTTAACTCAAGAGTGTTCTTCTCTTTCATCAACTGCTCCATCAATTTGATGAGTTGGAGTACGTGAGAACCTTCGCTAAATGTTTCTGATTCGCCAACACCGTTTGCCATAAATGGTGACCTATTCATAAGGTTCTTCAGGTTTTCATTTTCCCGCTTAAGTCGTTCGTTTTCCATCTGCAACTGCTCGATTGTCTTTTGACCGGCACCAAAGGAAGTTCCTCGAGATTTCTCTATTTGTTCGCGAAGTTTTCGGTAGAGTTCGGAATTCTCCCGACGGAGTTTTGACAGTTCTTCAGTGGCCTTATTTAGCCCTTTTTGGTGACTGAGTGCTTCACCCTTGCATGCATCAATGCGGTCAAGAAGAGTTTTAATGTCCCTCTGAAGATCCTTTATCTCAAGATCCTTCTTTTTGATGAGTTCTTCGCTTTCAAGAAGTTTCGCCTGGTACTGCTGTTCAAGCGATCTTTTATGCTGTTCCATCTCGTCTTGCTTTTCTCGCAAGAGACGTTGAAACTTGTGATCAAATTCGGCACGTAACGAACCGATGTCTTGCATGTGTTCCTCAGTGCGTGTTTTGGACGCGTTCTGTTGCTGTACCAAGTCTTCCAGCTTCTCCATAAGCTTGCCAAATTCTTCAGAATGTTTTTTGTTGATACGGTCCTCGCGTTGTTTAAACTGCCGCTCAAGCTCGTTCTTCGTGAAGTCCATCTCTTGTTGGTGTGCATTAACGGTACGTCCCATCTCTTCCTTTAGACTTTGAACTTGGTCGTTGAGCTCGTTGTTCTCTACTCTTAAAGACGCCAACATAACTTCGTAACCAAGTTTAACACTTTCTGTTTCCTCGCCCTTCTGGAAAGGTTCTGTCGCGGCAGACAACTCTTCAACACGAGATGATAGCTGCACCACTTCGACTCCCATCTGTTCTTTTAAATTTTCGCACTCTTGAATTTTGTCTTGAAGCTGTGCTTGGAGATTCTTTAACTCTGCATCGTGTTGGCTCGTAAAGTTCTCCTTGAACATGTCCAGCTCAATTTGCGACTCTTCCAGTTTAAATTTCAGTTCTCCGATCTCGGTTTCGTTTTCACTTCTCGTCGTTTCCAGTTGTTGGATTTGTTCCTGCAGCGTCTGATTTATAAGCTCAATTTGCTTCTTGTGTTCACTTTCAAGCGATTCTTTCTGGGACCGTATCTCTTTATCATGCTGGTTTTGAAGATCGGCTTGGAAAGCGCTCTCAAAGATAAGCTGATCTTTCAACGTTTCAATCTCTTTTTCGTACTCCTCTTTGAGTTCTTCCTTTTCCTGTTTGACAATTTTAACTTCTTCAGTAGCATTCTTCAGTTGCGTCTGATGCTGTTCTAACAACTTGGATTCTAATTCGGTCAAATCGATTTTGTGTTTCTCCACAAGGGAGTGTCTTTCGGTCTTGACCTCTTCAAGGGCTTTATTGGCGGTGTCAACTTTCGTTTCCAAATCAACTTTCTTTTTCTCGAAACTTGTTTCCAATACCTCTAGCTGAGCTTCATGCTTGCTCGCTTGCTCCGTCATGAGAACTTCGTGTTCCTCGTCTTTCAGTTGATTTAACTGCTCGAGATTTTCCACCATGCCTTTCAAGGACTCAACCTCAGCCTCAATCTCTTCTCGGCTTATCCGGTGTTCTTCCTCCATTTTGGTGAAGATGTTCTCGTAATTTTTCTTCAGCTGCTCAGTGGTTTCTTCGTACTCCTGCTTTAAGTCGTTGCGTATGCGTTCTAAATTGTGAACGTATTCCGAACTCTGGTTTTCCATTAGTGCTCGTATTTCTTTCTCTAATCTGGATGCCTTGTCTTTTTCCAGGCCAAGCTCACCGCTGACCTCCTTGATCGTCTCCTCATGAGCTGTTATAGTACTTTCCTTTTCCAATACAGCACTGTCCAATTCTTGTAGTTTCGTTACGTGGTTGTTCAATACTTGTTTGGTTTCCTCTAACGTCTGCTCCGCAGTTGCGCGTTCGTTTTTCTCTGATAGCAATTCGTCTTCCAACACTTTTTTCTTCTCTTCAAAAGCGTCTACAAGTCTTTGTCTATCGGCGTATACTTCATCAAGCTTCCCTTCGAGATTTACTCTCTCGCTACTTAGTTGTTCTAACAGATCAGCAACTCTTTGCTGCAAGGCCTCCTTTGATTCGACTTCAGTGCTAAGTGTTCTTTCGAGACTATGAATAGACGAATCATGTTCCTCGACCAATCTTTTATTTTCATCTCGAAGCTCCGTTACCTCCTTCTCCAATTTCTCTTGTTTGGCCGCAAACTTTTGACCGGATTCTTTTAAGTGTTCCTCCGCGCTGCTCGCCCTCTCTGATGCCTCCTCCAATTCACTGACCAGAACTTCTATCTTCTCGTCGTACATGTGTACAACCGCTTGCTTCGCAGCATCGAGGTTCTTAACCATGGTTTGTAACTTCTCGTTTTCGCCAGAAGCATTGCCTAGTTGTTGTTTCAAGGCCTCTTTTTCAGTCCCTATCGATAGAACGCTTTGTTGGTGCTCTTTTTCCCTCTCTTCTAATCGAGTGGATAAATCTTGGACTTCTTCGTCGGACTTCTTCAACTTTTCTTCATAAGTCGCGACTAGTTTGGTGATGTCAACTTCACTCTTCTCTTCGAGTTTCTCCAGTTCTTCCTGCAGCCTAACAGCTTCTTGTTTGGTAGTAGCGAGTTCAATTTCTAAGGACTCTACCTTCTCTTTGTACTCTTGTAAAGACTGTTCGCGTTCTTTCTCATTTTCGCCGTCCGTTTTATCTTTGGCCTCTTGCCCGATTTCCAAATTAGAGATCTTTTCTTCAAGACTGCGAACTTTCTCTTCGTATTCAGCCACAACCTGTTCAAGTTTGGCTGCATGTTCTTTGGCCATTTGCTCTTCCATCCCGGTAAACGCTTCTTCAATATCTTTCAACCGATCAATTTCCTCTGTGAGCACGTTGCTTTCTTCTTGCGAAGAACTTAACTTTCTGCTCAGGTCATCATTTAACTTCATCAAGTCTTTTATTCTGGTTTTCTCGGCGACGAGTTCTTCGTATAGCAGTCTAAGCTTCCCTTCGTATTCATCTTTGAGCTTTTGTCTCTTTGCAGACGATTCTTTTGATAGTTGTTCTCTTTTCTTGGCGATCTGTTCCTCAAGTTCCTCCTTTAAGCTCTCCAACTCTTTCTCATGCTGACTTAACAGAACACCAAATTTGTTTTGGCCTTCGTCCTCAAGTTCCTGTATTGTAATTTTCTGCTCTTCTGTAAGTGCTCTAAGAGACTCTACTTCTGCTTGGTACCTTCGCCTCTCCTCTTCAAAGTCTACAGAATTAATATCTTGAGCACCGCGGGCCATTTCGACCTCTTTTTGAAGCGCTGCAATCTCTTGAGAAGAGCTAGAGTTAACCTCTTCAAGTTCTCTTATTTTAGCCGTGAGGGAATCCATCTCTTCCTTCAGTTTTGAAACCTCGAGCTCGTAGTTTTCTTTCTGTTTTTCCAACTTTCGTAGCTGCTCTACTTCAGCGCTGAGATTTCTCAAGATGTTTAGTTCCGACATCAGGCTTTCCACATCTGTTTCATGTTGCTCATCAGATATTTTCTTTGCTTCTTCAAGACGTTCAAATTTTTCTTCTGATGCCTTTAGTTCATTCTGTATCTTATTCACTTCTTCTTGTAGCCTTTCTTTCTCTTTTGTCAGACTAAGCAGTTGTTCGTCGCGGCTTTGAGCTTCGTTACTCCCCGCTTCAAGTTTGGATCTCAAGCATTCCATTTCCTCACTGTGCTTGTTGTCTGATGCCCTCTTGGCCTCCTGCAACTCGTGACAATTGTGTCGAGAATCCTCCAAGTCTTTCTCTAGCTCTGCGATTTTGCCTTCTAGCTCTTCGATGAGTTTATTGTCTACCCCTTGCTTCTTCTGCTCTAGCTCCGAATACGCGTTCCTCGCCGATTCCAAATCTTGGGTAAGTTCTGAGATAGTCGAAGACAGTTTGTCTTTTTCGGCTTCAAGATTCTCCATATCGGCCTTCCTCGACTCTACCTCGGCTGTCAGTGTACCTATAGTAGTCTTCAAACCGTTCAGCCTCGGTTTCATACTTCTCCAACAGCGCTCTTTTCTCCTCCTCGAGGCTCGCAGCTTTTTTGATGTAAACGTTGACTTCTTCTTGGAGAGTTTTTATTTCCCCGTCCTCCATCTCGTCATACTTTTTCTTCAAGTTAGCAAGCTGAGCTTCGTAGTTTTCCATCAAGGACTTCTTTCCTTCCTGTAACTCCTGAAGCTTGTTCTTGTAGAGTTCAAGCTCACCTTTAAGGGTCGTCAAGTACTGCTTCCTCGATTCCTTTATCTTCCTTGTATCGTCCTTCGACCTCGTTCATCTTACTCTTCAACTCTGACAGATCACGTTCGTACTTTTCGGACAGCGATTGATTTTCTTTTTCTAATTCCAAACACTTATCTTTGTAAGGTTGCAGTTCCTCTTTCACTTCAGAAAGTTGTTTCTCGAACTGCTCTTTCTGCTCTGCTTCAAACTGCATTTTTTCTTGCATAAGAACCTCTCTACTCCGCTGCTGAACTTCGTCCATTTGAACCATAATGTCAGATACTTGTCGTTCATATTTGTCTTTCAGTGTTTTGTTGCTTTCTTCCAACTCTGACCTTGTCTTTCCAATATCTTCCTCGTATAACTTCCTCCAATGTTGTTCAGTCTTGTTCAACTTCTCGTTCAGTTCGCTTTGGTATCTCTCCTTCAACTCGTTAGACTTCTTTTCCACTAAAGCCTTACACTGTCGTCGCATCTCCTCTTCAATCATTTTCAATTCTTGTTGCTTTTCAGCTTTAAACGCTTGCACCTGTGCCTCCACCGCGTCCATTTGTCGCTGGTATTCGACAACTTTGTCTTTCTCCACGCGCAACTGTTGCTCCAAGTTCTCGATTTTGGAACGACTCTCCTCCTTAATTATGACGACCTGTTGCTCCGTGGTGTCTTGTTGGATGACGGATCTTCGGCGTTCTTCGGAAAGCTCTCGTAACTTTCCCAACAGCTCGGCGACCTCTTGGGAGTGACTGTCCCTGAGGGCTTGAATCTGATCCTCCATATCAGCTGTCACTTGATCCAGGTCGTTTTGGTATTGGCTCTTCAACTGACGCTGCAGAGCCGCAATCTTCTCCTCATACTCGTTCCTCTGACGCTCTAGTTGCTGCTCCCACTCCTCTTCCATTTTTCCAAGGCTTTCATCCAACTCGCCTTGATACTCTTCGCTTAATCTCTTTGCGACTTGTTCGATCTGTTGCTGATAGTGAGCATTAAGCTCGGTTCGAAGTGCTTCCATTCCAGATGTATCGCCCTCTCCGCCTTGACTTAATACAATAACCGACTTGACGTTCGCAGAACCGTCAGCCTGCTCGCCACCATTTTCCACTTCACCGTTTTGCACTCTAGAGTTAACACTTGCACTGTGATCACCTTTGCTGCTCGTTGCTTCTTTCACTTTTTCCTGGCGCAACTTTTCTTTAAGTTCTTCAACTTCAGCGTTGGATTTTTCCAATTGCGATATCATGTCGTCCAGTTCAACCTGATGTTGGTGCGTGAGGCGATCTTTCACCGCCATAATTTCAACTCGATACTTGGTCCGCTCTTCTTCCAGAAGGTTTTCTAAATCGCCGTTTTGACTTTGCAGCTTTGTCTTCAAGTCTGCGTTCTCTTTGATGTATTTACGGCGAGATTCGCCGTCATTCGACTCGTCACTACCCTCCCCTCCGGTACTCTCTTCGTTGTTCTCAATCCGCGCTCGTAACTCTTCCAGCTCCTTCTCGTATTGGCTTCGAACCTCATCGATACGCTCCTCGATTAATTTCTCAAAATCCGTTTCTCCATTTTCCAAACGAGCTCGAAGACGCTCAGTCTCTTCTTCATGTTTGTCTAGCTCGTTTTCTAGTTCAAGTTGCGCTTCCAGTAGCTTCTTCTGCAAGTTGCCGATGTGATAGTTCTTGTCCCCAATTGTGGTGCGTAGCTTTTGAATCTCTTTCTCGAATTCCGCTTTCAGCTTTAAAAACGAAGGATCGTCGGTGTCTTGGGAATCCGAGGCCTGATTTAGGTGCTCGGAAAAACTTGAGGACAACACTACGAGTTCCTGTGCATGTTCGGCGTTTAGTTGTTCTTTCTCTTTGATCAACTCCTCAATTTGACATTCCAGTCCTTGAACTTCTTGTCTCAAGGTGTCCCTCTCTTGAACTGCCTACAAGAATGAAATGAAAGGTTTAAGGTTAGAGTAGGTTATATACTGTAAATAGTCTTTCTTTGTGCTTTAAAATCCGTGGACTGGAACGACCGCAAAAATAGCCAACGAGATCGTGCGCAAAGTTCGCCACTCCCACCCAAACTTCGCGCTCGATCTCGCTCCCTCTTTTGTGTTCGTTCCATGGATTTAAAAGCGAAAAGAAAGACTGCTTGCAGTCTAGCTAAGTAAGATAAATGTTCCCCAATATCAAATGAACGCACAGATGAGCAAAAAGGCATCCTGAATCTTATTGAGTGCAGACTTTTATTGAATGAGAATAGCAAACAATTTAACAGTCGACTTGAAGTTTTCACTGTGAATAAGAAATCCTTGAAAACAGTGATTTTAAATGATTTCAAAATTACATCACAATGTCTTTGGAATGGACCAGCCCCTTGGGGGTTGGACTTGCATGTAACGTGACACCACAAGTGCACCACAGGGATGCCACTCCCTTCACCTGCATTTGTGATTTTGGAGTAGTTTCTCGGGGGATATTTCTAATTTTTTTAACGGGGGCGGGGGAGGGGGGGGGGGCTGACTGCATGGTAAGCTTTTAGGGTTCCTCCACAAAATAAAACGCTACAAAAATAAATTATGTCATAATGTAAACACTTACGCACGCACCCAGTTTCCTTTTCCACATGCTTTAGCAGATGTGATTGATATTTACTAGCCTGCCAATACAGCCGCCTCTCATTCACTCCTGCTACGAATAAGAGGTGGCTGTATTCACAGGCTAGATATTTACTTACATACTTAAACCTCATTGTGCATGTCCATACACAAAGCTATTACCAGGGAAGTATTTGATATTTACCTTATGACTATCCAGTATTAAGTTTTGAATTTTTTATATGCTTTGTATGGCCAAGCAGCAGGCATGCAGTTTCTCTCAACACATCAGTCACCTTCCCATATAAATAACTTTGCCTTACCTGTTCAAATCCTTTGAGCTTCATTTTGAGTTTTGAGATTTTTTTCTCCATGCGTAAATGCCCAGTAGAGCCAGAGGACTCCCCAGACTGCTCCTCCTCAGTTGACATTAATCCTCCACTGTCGCTGTCATCCATTTTGAAAGAAGGCTGTCACTAATCAAAAAAGTGAGAAACCAAGTATTTGTTGTGAGTAATAACTTGTGAATAATGTCTCCCCTGAACACATGAGAAGAAAAAAATTAAATTATTGTGTGGTTCCAGAAAATATCCAAACAGCATCTTGACCGAAAAGGCCCATTCCATACTCTGACAATAAAGTAGTGCCCAGATCCCAATAGGGGCTCTGACTGCTGAGTGGAAATCAGACTAATAACCAATCAGGGCATGCATGGATGCAGGTTGTACTAAAGCCCTGACCAAACGGCAACCCAAGTGGGCGCAAGTTGAAAATTTGCATCTACTTGCATCCCTGTTTGGCCAGGACTTGCGTGCACTTGCGTACCTTGTGTGACTTGTGTTGACTTGCATTCACTTCGGTCGAGATCAAATTAATGCATTTAAGTAAATGCAAGTTTTTCACCGTTTGGCCACCCAATGCAAGTCAACGCATTTTTTGCAGTTTACTTCAAATACTGAATTGTACCTTGTAGCATTTAAATGGCTTTTTGCAAACTTGCATGCACTTGCTACTAAACTTGTGTGTCCGTTTGGCCACCCAATGCAAGTCTGCAAGCAAGTTCAACTTGCGAATACTTGCGTTCACTTGCATTACCGTTTGGCCAGGGCTTAAGTCACTATCAGCCAAGAATGTTCTACAATGTTTACAGTGATAAAATAGATAAAAGGGAAGGAACCTGAACCCCTATTTATTGAATGTTACTGTTACTAAAATGTTACTGTCTAACCTGATCTAGTTGCACAACACAAAATGATATAGTAGCACAAAATAATTGTCAGTAGACAGAACTAATGTGACAGCTTTCACATTTTTTGCCATGGCTGACTAAGTTGTTTGCTCGTCAACACCACTATAAATTTTTAAATTTTGCAAAACAAACTTTAGAAAAGTACATTCACAGAAGACGTGGCAGTCCAGTTTTTTTTTGGCATACTACAGGGCAGTTGATCAATTGATCATGTAAGCAAAAGCTGACTGAGGCACTTTATATCTAAACACTACCCCACTTAAAAAAATGTTTAGCCCACTGCAACAATTTTTTTCTAACTGGAACTAGTTTGCAACATCGCTGATCTGTATCAGTAAGGCTGAAGGAATATTACAGTACCTTAAAGGAAGATTGGATAATTTTCAAATAAAAGCTGGCATTCAGGATATTGCCGAGCTGTCTATTTTGAATACAATTTGTATTATATGTTAATTTTGTTTTGGTTTTTGTGACTCAACTAATTAACCCTTAAATGTCATCTTTTGCTATGTTATCAATTGATTTCAGGTATAAGAATTGAAATGAAAACCTAATTTTTTGTGACAGCTAGGGTTTATAGTGAAAAAAAAAATGTTGTGCACCCCAGTCTATGATTCTCGGCTGCTTGAAACAATTTTTTCTTAATCATTGGAAAAAATTGTTTATGAAATCATTTTGTTATGCAAAACTCAAGTGTTCTGTGTGGGAATCGAAGTAATATATAAACATGACCAAGCAACTAATAAACAAATGGCATTATTATTTTTCACAAAACAGGCAAGTTGCGATTCTAAAAGCTAGGATAAATGACCAAGACAGTGAGGGCTGTACTATATATTGTAATCAAATTTTAATGATGTGTCGAAATCGTCAAATGACTTCTCTTTGAAATTGACTTGTTCAATACAAGATGTGGTCACGCTTTGTTATTCCCAAATGTTTTCAGTATAAACAAATCGTGCATATCAAAATTCTGACGAAGCGCCTTTGAACGCAAATACTGAGAAAAAAATTAAAAACAGTGCCTTCAAGTTAGCAGTTGTTACTTTTAATAGCTAACCACGTATATTTCACCTGCTACAGGGAACTTAAAAATAAATTAGAATATTTCTTCTTCCGAAATAAATATATTGTTACGGACGTAGTTCCGATATTCAAACCAATGGCCAACATCGAATTTTTAACTTGTTTAATTTTTTCCGGCCTGTGCAATGTAACATTGAGTTTTACTTTCCCGAAAAACTACACTGAAATTTGAAACTGTCTTACATTTAAACATCTATCGATAAATTCTCGATATTTTTAGTTTTATGGCTTCGATCTTGCGCTGAAAAGACCCAAACTTTGCCCAAGGCTATAATAATACGTAGCAAAATGTTCTGACTGAGTGATTTGCGTTGCCGAAAATATCTTTATTGGTGCTACAAAATGAAAAAAAAATTTCGATCCCTATGGGATTTCATTAGCTAATTGAAATGACAGCGAACTGATAATAGAGAAGCCAAAATGTCTTTCGTTGAATCAAAACAGTACAGCATGATAAACATTTGCAACTGTGTGTTTTCATCTTGTCGCTCAACAAGTCACGCAGTTTATAAAATATTGTACACCAATACAGATAAATATTTGATAAACGTTGTATGTCGTAGCTCTAAAATTCAAATTCGACCAGGCTTGACGACTAACGGAAGTAAATGTGCTAACTTCACGACGAAACCGGCCATTGTGTTCAGGTGAGACGTACCATTGTGAAAGAATAAATGGCTCGCATTTGACAGGAGAACATTGTGTGCAATTTCCATACATTTATAAAATCCTTGATCAGTATATAACCGTGAGGTTGCACTTTTTCGTTGGAGATCACAAGGGGACAATATAAAAATCAGAAGCTCTCGATGAAAGCTTCGAACGTAGATCGGGACCTGCCATGAATTAATTTTAATACGATATTGGAATGGGCAGGAGTCATGCGGCATTTACGTATTTTAAAGCTTACTTTAAATAAACTAAAAGTTCTAAAACGTTCTAAAATGCAACACCTTGTTAATTTCCCAGCTGAAATGTAAACAACAACCGTAAGCTCGTTCGTACCTTTGGTTCGCGGCTTACTCGTCTTTGTCTGGGTTCCCTAATCCTGTTTTGAGTTGAATCGCTGCGACATCATGACTCGCCGGCTATGGCTTCCCTGGTGACGGCGTGTAGATAAAGTTCGACGATCTGGCGCGCGATTTTCGAAACTGAACAAGTTTACTTTTCCACGGTCGGATTACGGTTAAGAGGTTTCACTCGTCGTAGACATGCCGGTTTTTGATCTCCGAAACCGGAGCGCAAAAAGTCGTTGAAATCCGCTTTAACTCCAACGCAGAGAGTCTTCCGTCCAAATATCAAGTGAGCAAGTGAGTGATGTAACGCTCCTGTTTCTGAGGTGAAAGAATATAAGCACTTACCGCATCCTACGCTGACGAGCGTGGATACAAGCTGATGGTCACGAATAGAAATGTATGCACGCTGCCCATAGCGAGTGTTGTCACTGTTGTGATCATGTATTCGCGAGTCAATTAAAAATTGACCAATCAGAAGGTCGTATTCGACCACCCTGCCAACAGCCCTCTATTGTCTGTGGCGTGAATGTCGCTGGCTCATTTGCATTCTGACGTTTGGCTGAAAAGAGTCTCTTGACCGGGCCAAACATTCTTGACAGCAACGCTCTTTAGTTCCATTTGAGATTGCTCTGAATAGAAATAATGTCAACATTTCAAATTCTTGAAGAGCACAGGAGACATTGAAGGCAATGCTAGCTCGTCCCGCACTTGTTTCATCGAATCGATGTCTAAGCAAACTGATATATGTTTTTTTTTTCCTTCGGCGATCGCGTTCCAATTCTATTAAAGACAATATTTGCAGTATAACGATTTGCAGCTTAGAACTTGTTTGGTGCGAAATAATTACTTCATTGGAAATTTAAATACGGACTGCATAGATCACCGTTGTCAGGGCGACGCAAATTGGTCGTATTTCGTGCAGAAAAATTTGTTTAGCTAAATTTAAAACACTATCATTTATCCCATAATATCTTTTCTTTAGGTGTTCTTTTTTCCTTTAAAACGATAATTTAACTGAACTAAAAAACAACAAGGAGAGACAATAATTATGGAACAATAAGGGTTTTCTACCCTAGATCCCTCCCATATATCTGGCCGGAAAATTTGGGCGAGCAACGAAAAAAAAAAGGCGAGGGCGGACAAATCTGAGAGGGGTTCGTATATATTCAGAGGGAGGAGGGATAGAAACTTCGGAAGATTTCTCTTGCTTCTGGTCATTTCATACAAGCCCGAATTCTGTGGTCGGTTGTTCACTTCGTGAAGAAATTTTGCATTCAGCGACAGAGGACAGTTTTTTTAACGCGATCAACAAAAAAAGTTGAAAACCCCCGAAGAAGTAATGGAGAAACAAATCAAAACATCTTCTGAAGATTCTGTTAATTTGTCAACACCAGCATTTTATTTAACATACAACGGCAGTTTTTTTTTACATCAACACTACAGAAAACTGATAAGAAAAACTATGATGACTGTTTGCATTGCTTCAAACCTGCAAACACCAGGCAGACATTTTACTTAGAACAAATTATGTAATGGGAGTTTCTGTCTTTTTTTATGCACTGAAAAGAAGGCAAATTTAGGCCCGGGCTAAAATTAAACGTCGAACTCCGCATGAGTCGAACGTAATGCAAATGACCAAAAACAAAAGGTTTTGCTCATTCGCATAAGGTTCGACTCATGTAAAGTTCGACGTTTGGCCCGGGCCTTAGTGAGTAGAATGTTTTTGCAACTATTTCTAGCGATTCTCTCAAAATCGATCACCTGGCTAAATTAAGTTAGTTGTCGCAACAACTGATGCGCAAAGGAGCCTTTTCTTACTTGCGTTTTGCCATGGACCCGGCGTATCCAATCGAACAAAATCGAACCAAAAATCAATCGAACCCAATCGAACACCAATCGTTCGATTGGGTTCCCCGGGCATGGACCATCAGTACGGTTTGGTCATAATTTAAAACCAAAACATAGAGTATAAAACAATTGTGCCCCTGGAAAATTACGTTCCCAAGTCTCGTATCTGTACCTGATATTGGCCAAAGGAAAGTCTACTTATACCTTGACTAATGGACTTCTTAGATAAATGCTTGTTTGACATTGCTGTCAAAAATAAACAACTGGCCACTTCATATGTTGTCAGTGTGTATGGGTTTTACTCCCGGGGTTCGACGGGGTCTTTTGTGAAATTAAAAGCCTTGCAAAATTGGTTGTGCAAGTTAAGGGGATTCTGTTGCAGCATTGCTCATAATTTTTACTGTCGATTCTGAGGTCTTGTTGGTTAGGGGATTTAGGGATAAGGGATAACTCCCAAAATTATTTTAGGGATGAGGGATAGATGTTAGAGGTAAAACAACTCAATTTATTTTTAGGAATAATGAAAATCAAAATAATATGCATAACAGCTTTGGTAATTTTAATTAGGGATAAGAATAGGGTAACCCCCCTAACAGGGCCTCATAGATTAAGATTCTGACCCTAAAGAAGAAAAGCCGGCGCGGGTCCTTTGAAATATTGGAATTCAAAATATAGTCCCAGACCGTTTAATCAGCCTCATAATTTAGCGGTTTTTCCTTAAAAAAAATTGACCAATATTTTTCATAGTTTTCCTCAGTTGTAACCATCCTAGTTTACTTTTGTTTTACTGTTACTCTTCTTTGCGAGAAATTGGTGTTTTTGTACCTTAAAATATTTTTATTTTGAGGTTTCCTTCCATTTGAAAATAACTTTGCACATCCAATAAGGAACCCAAAATAACGCAACATAGCTCCTTTAATTAATTGCAAGAGCGGATCGCCAGACGTTACTTGATGTTACTTCCAGGGCCTTCTTTCAAGTGAACACACTCAATATTTACATTAGCGAGTAATACACGTTTAACCCGCCATCATGACTGGAGACCTTGCGTTTTTTCTTTTTATTGAAAAAAAAAAGTAATAAATTGCGTCAAAATGACGGTGTCGTATAAGTTACTCAAGTTAAAATTTAAAATAAAATAAAGAAAATATTTCGCACGTGATTTTCTTCTCACAGAAAAAAAAACACAGAAAACACAATAGGTGGGGTTTTGAGCAATTTTATTCACTTCATTGACAACTTTTCCGGAAGGAATTTTTTTTTTCGATCAAATTTCAGATTCAAACAAACTACACTCTACGCTTTGGTCACCAACTGTGAGAACAACCTGACAAAATGCTGGGGTAACCTGAGTTGGACAATTACAAGTATCTGGCCGTCTTGTGGGAAAAGTGCCCAAAACTGCTAGCTGCCTCAGTGCCGGCCGGTCTGTCGAGCCACTATGCTTTACTTAGTTGTAGGCGTGGTGAAAATGTGATTTTTTTCCCTAAAACAACCATGCAGGACCTAACAAGTGGTTGGTGGTGTAGTGGTGGTCAGGTCCAATGACGGATCTGAGATCACATGATCTCGATTCCAGGCGCAATGCAACTTATGCGAGTGTATTTGTATTGTGGTCTTAGGGAAGGCACTTTCCTCTCATGTCGCCCCTTTCCACTCTGTTGTATATACGTTTATTTAAAAAAAAAAAAAAAACGGTAAAGAACGCATACCGCAGACACTTCATTTGTGCGGGTTCTAATTATTGAGCAGTTTCTGGTGTTATTTCACGATCAGCAAAAAAGTTACCGCAATTTTTTTTTTTTTCCGCAAAAATTTATTCCATAGTGGAGATATTAGAAAACATCTTAACATGCCTATCAGAATTATGTTGGTGCATCAACATCTCTCTAATAACCAACGGCGACAGCGTGAGATAAACAACTCATCTGTTCACAGAGAAAATGACGAAGTGCCCCACCAACAACGATTTGCAACGGATTTTTTGCCCGGTCCATCTTTATATCGCTACACTTTTAATATTGCATTATTAAAGCGGAACCTCGATTTAACGAGCCTCTATATAACGAATCAAAATTTTCCATATAAAAAACCGATATTCTTCGTCCCAGTGATAGTAAAATATATGGAAAGGAACCCCGATATAACGAAACCTCGTTATAGTGAACGTATTTTGCCAGCCCCTTGGCCCTCGTTGTAGGCGAGGCTCACCTATATACAGGGCTGTAGCCAGACCGAAATATCTTACCGAAGGAAAAAGAAACGCTTCTTTCATATTGAATGAATTACCAGTAATGCTACCTCTTAAAAGTACATAAAAAATAGCAAATTCAAGAATTTTGCTTCGGTTCGCCTCCGTCAGCTAGCTACGGCCCTGCTAATAGACTGATATGGCGACCCGAGAGCAGATAACCACCTTCAATAAATCAAGTTATTTTCGCAAAATGAACACGTCTGTCTAATCCTGGTCCCAGTAATGTTTACTTTTTCCTCTTATATATCGAGAAGAAGAACGAAAAGAGTATTAAGAAAGAATAAAGAAAACTTCTAGGATAGGATCAGGAACATGTTTACACTTTACAAGTAGCCCAAGTACTTTGCCCATCCGGGATCACATGGCTGAACCTGTTATACAGGCAAATATGTCACGTGACACTAGCGTCCGCATGAATATTCCTGTGACCAGACGTGATATGTCGCTTTGTATTTCGGTGTCAAAGAAGACTACATTTGCTCTTTCCTCTGGAGAAAGATACCTCCAAGTAAGCAAAGGTGAGTAAATTGACAGCTTTTATCGTTTATTTCTCCTGAAACGTGGGTGTTGTTAGAAATTTAACGGGAGAACTTGATAACAATAGATGGTCGGCGAAGGTACGTCCGTCGGCCTGGCTGTCAGATCGATAGACCCCACGCTAGTCGCGTTTGAAACCGATAGCCGAGCGACGAGCTATTATCCCCAAACTAACCAAATCCTTGACAGAAAAAAGCATTAGTGAACATTTAAAGCTTCATTTTACCCTTCTGCCAGATTTTGTCCGAAGATTTCCGTTATTTCTTTGGTGAGCCGACAGACAAAATTCGTCTAGCACGGACTGTTTTGATCGAGACAGCCACAAAAACATCCCCTTCGTTTGTATTAATTCTGGCATTCTGGATAATTTGATACCCCATTTTATAATTACAGCTGATGGGAAGGAACAAGGGAATCAAAGAGATATTTTGCGCTTTCTCTGCATGTTAAACAGTCTGTCTGAACGACCGATTTCAATTCATTTAACCCAAGACCACCGTCATAATAACTGAACGATATTGTTTTGAAAAAAGTGAAAGAAAACTATATCATTTGAACTTCTATACAGAGAAGTGCTGGAGAAAATGGCTATTTTCACACTACAGACAGAAAATAGTAAAAAATATTTGTCTAAAACAGCTAGGCAGCCTGCTGCAAGGCTAGAGGCCATAAATTATATTTTCACACTTGAGAAAGGCAGCTTGGCTTCACAATTTCTCCATCTCAAATAGCTTAATATATGTCTAATGCGAGAAAAGGGTGTGTATAATTTTATCAAACTTTTCTAAACGTCTTCATCTAGTTATCCGTCTATTCAATGCAAAGAAATAAAATTATACAAGAGGTAACTTGATTTCCAAGGAGTGCATTTAGATATTGCACAGCTGTCTGTTATCAAGAAATCATATTTTTAATATCCGAGCGATTTGAATGGTAGGAGGCAGGCCCCTGTTGTTTAAAGGTTGAACTGCACTATCCACATGATAAATCACTATCACATGGCTACCAACTCTCCTGTATTATCTCGAAATCTCCTAGATACAGATCAAATCTCCTCGTCTCCCAGATACAGCCAGTGCTGATTTTTTTCTTTTTTTTCTTTTTTTTGGGGGGGGAGGATTATTCTCATAGTTCAATCCACGACGTAATATTAATTGTCAACCAAAAAATAAATTATTTATTTTTAGTTGGCCTGATACTTTTTGGGGGTCAAAAAAAAAAACACAGGCATCTTATTGGCACAATTGCTAATTGATTGTTTTGATGAGCAATACATTGTTAGAACACCACTGTTATTAAATAGTTTGATCTGCACTCTTCCTGCAAACTTACATGTATCTGTTAGACGTTAATAAGTTTATATGGAGAAGTTAGGTAGGGAAGTTCTTATATCCAGAGTGCTTATAACCAATTTTTTTTTTTCATTAGTAGGCTGATGGGTGTATGTTGTTGTTTGATTTTAAAGTTGGTTTTAAATGTTTTAAACCAGTTTGTTTTTTTATTTTTCATTGCATTAAACCAAAGATTGTTTTAGAGTTCCGAAAAATGCGACCAGAAAACAATTAAATATTAGTATAGTAGAAGTGGACAGTAATTAATTATTAAATAAAACCACATCATGTGCACTGCACACATGTGCCAGTGGTAATCAATTTGTTAAATTTTTATTGCAGGAACTAAGCAAAGTCTGTGAATGCTTGTACATTTTGATCGGTATGGGCCATAAACATGTCAGACCATCGATATCGCAACAAACATCGGTCGCTCTGGGCCCCCAGACGAGTTAGTACCAGGCTTTCTTCATCACAAGCTACAATACACTATGACACAACACATCACTATGACAACCCATCTACAGTTGTGTCCTCTGCTCCAGTCGACATTCCTGCCGAAACAGTTATTGTGCATGTTCCAGGAGTGACGACATCCAGAAGTCCTGCTAGTGATGGTCATGGACGTGAAGGTAATAACTTTATTGAAATTTTAAAATTTGTGGTTCAATTTAATCCTTCGTACAATTTGGTATTTTCCTTTGTTCTGTTGTATGGTTATTAAATATGATAATGATATAAAACATGTAGGAAAATGCCAAATTGTACCAAGAGTAAAATTGGGCCACAACATTACAGTTGAATCCCGATAATTCGAGCGTTCAAGGGAAATCGAAAAAGGTTCGAGTTAGCGGGAGTTCAAGTTATCGAGGGTAAAATTAGTAACAAATGACCTGGAGGGGAATCAAAAAAGGTTCAAGTTAGCGGGAGTTCAAGTTATCGAGGGTAAAATTAGTAACAAATGACCTGGAGGGGAATCAAAAAAGGTTCGAGTTAGCGGGAGGTTCGAGCTATTAAGGGTTCGAGTTATCAGGATTCAACTGTAGTATTAAATTTAATTCAGTACGTTTATTGAATGTGACATTGGTGATTTCTGTTTGAACTGACCTATCAAAATACAAGAAGTGGGAGAGGCAGAGCTGACAATAAACTAATTGTTCGAGAGCTAAGTTGGAACCTTGATAACTCCCACAGCTCTCGGACTTTGATTAGCAAGTTCAATTGAAATCCATAAGAAAGATGTCAAAAAGTGTGGCACAGGGTTGATTCAACAAATTTATGTATTTTTCTTTATTCTAACCATTTTAGGCCTTAAAACGTTAGTTACATGTGCACTGTACCCTTAAAAATTGAAGGAAATACATGTAATGTAGTATTATAGTTATTACTTACTTCTAACTAGTTGTACCTATCGGTAAGTGCCAACGAGCGAAATACTCATGTTTGTTCATAAGAACAGATATTGAATGGTTTTTGATAGAGCTATATTTGAAATGACCAAAATATGGTAAATTGTATTTTAGGTAATATGGGAAAAAAGTGCTATTTCTCTGGTGTTCATAAATGACACAGGCTTGATAGCCTGCGTAGCAGGCGCTGTAGTTTCCAGCGCGCGTATGAAATTTCACTTGTTTTCTCCCGGTTCCCGCCACCTTAAGAATCCCGCTTCCCGGCCTCTCTCCTCCCGCTTCCCGCCCCTTTTCTCCCGGGCTCCCGCCCCCTGTCCCCCTCCACTATTCTCGCGATCGCGCACACTAAAAAACGTACACAGATGTCTGCTACGCAGGATACGGGTTTGACAGATTGATAACTCTTGACAAATCTTTAAATTCTTTTCAACGTTAAAATGTCACAAAATGTAGGCAATAAATGAGGTTTAATCACTTTTTTTTAAAATACAACACGCGATGGTTAAAATGTTTCCGTCCACAAAAGGGATAGTTGCATTTCAAGAACTTCTTATAAATCAAATCCCAAAATCAAAACTGCTAAGATGCTTTTTTAAAAATAATTTTCAGTAATCAGAGACAGTAATGCACGGGTCAGATTTCAGTCTCGCATGCGAAGTGTCATGTTCAGTTTATACGCAAAACTTGAAAAATTTGAACAGAAAACAAAACTTGAACGGTCAAGGATTATTTTGAGACAAATTTTTTTTTTCAAGTTAACATTACATTTGCCGTGAGAAGCAAAAAACCTTTGACTTTCTTGTGTGTATGACATGCAGCAATTTTAGTGAGCGTCGCTTTGTATTGATGTTATTCCTACGCGGAGCGAAAATGCGTGCCAAATAAAATATAAATGGTATTTGATTTGGAATAAATCATCGGTCAAACAATTACTATAAACACAATCAACACTAAAAGGAAGCATTTACCCGACTTTAGCATTCTCATAAGTCAAGAAAACTCTATTTGAAGTCAACAGTCCGCTATGTTTCTCATGTCTCTCTTCGATCGTAATTCAAAGGACTCCAAAGTCGAAAGATTATTTCATCGCTTTGAAGACCTTGATGTTCATTTTTTCGGCGGTCGAATATTCTATAGGGTATTCTCTTTCGATTTATAATTCCCTAAAGGTGTATTTATGTCCACATTGAAAATTTTAACAGCGAGCCGCGTAGACGCCATTTTGGTCATTTGCTCTCTAGCAAGGAGTGAGAGACTGGGAACCAGTTGGGAAGAACAATACAACCCAAATATGGGGTTTACTTACACCCAAATATGGTAAAAAAAAGTCCCTTACGCAGAACTTAAGATTTTCTCTGCCTATACACTCATACGCACACGGCTCTATGATTCTGCCGCCTCGACAGCCTCGCCTCTTGGCTCGGCTGTCTCGTTGGCAATAAACTCTGCTGTGCAATATTCCTTTGTTTATGATTAATAAATTACTCAGTTACTATTGGAGTAAAATTTATATTATTTTTTTTAATGCTTGTCATTTAAACATCATTTGCCACTTTGGAAACAAGACAAAATTTGGAATGAGTTTTATCTCATGGTTGCTTGTGGGACTGTTAACTGGAGACAATAAGGTGTCTTATCTTCTAATCATCCCAGAAGTGACTGCAAGATTAGACTTGCTTGTGATTTCTCTTGTTTTTAAAATAGCGTATGTCTAAGCCAAGAATTAAGTTACGTGTTGACCATTTTTGGCCTTAAAAAGTATGTTACATGTGCATTGTACACTTAAAAACTTATTTAATATACAGCTATTTCAATTAACGTTGTCGGGTCAAAGCTTAAAGACAAGTCTGAAAGGCAGTATGGGTAGAAGAAGAGGGCAACTGCACGTGCTGAATACTAAATTATATAATGACATGACAAACGCGAATTTGCACGTTTTCTATTTCTTCAGACATGTGAATCAAGGTGCTTTTAGTCACACTGAATTTAAGAAGAGTTTTTCAAAGTCAGAGCTTAGCGACAGTGAAAGTAAAGCTACAGAAAGGCCTCCTAATAAGAAAAACAAACTCTTGAATTCTCCACGTGCGAAATACAAATTTGTGCATTTAATGAAACTTATATGCAAATTTGTAGTGAATACCCAGAACACCATACGGTATTGCCTTTTAGCTTTAAGCTTTGACCCGACAACGTTTATTGAAATAGCTGTATAAAGGTTTATAATAAATAAAAAAATGTAATATTACGAGAGATGTTTGGCAGAGGCAGAAGCAACAATATTATAAATCATATTTAATCTATCATAGAGTGAAGCAGAAGCTAATAAATAATACCCTAATTAAGACAAAATGGGATTGTTTAAAATTTCACTCATTTGTTATCATGCCATAAGTGGATTGATTTCCCTCTGTCATAAATCTAGTTTAAAGAGTATTTAATTTTGTAAAAACAGTCAGACTCACACTTGTTCATTGAAAAATAACTAGATCAATCATATTCATGTTTTATTAATTTAATCAAAAAAGAACTCAAAAGATACACAGCAGTGTAGTTGTACATTATAATTGAAATAACTCTTATGAATAGCAACTTTTGGTGTAAATTCATAATCAAATCTCTTATTTGAGATACAATGTCAGTTATATTTAACCATTGATAATGATATTATTTGCTTTATAAAGCTGTACAGTTGCCAGTGAAAATTTAATTTGCATATATTGATTGGTGTATAACAGAGACTGTCAGAGAGAAGCAATATTGAATCAAATTCCTCTTAAAAGTATCATTGTCAAATTTAACACTGGCATATTTTCTTATCACCCAATACATTTTTAAATTTTGTAATGCATACTTCTTTATCATCCGTTTACCTAATAGTGCCTTAAATCTTGTGAAAAGCTTGAATTGGCTGGAGAATGGTTTTAATTATTTTTTTTTTACCAAGTATGCCTTATCCATGATTCATCCATAATTTTATCCACAGAATCAATATAACATAAAATTTTATTTTGAATACAAATGCCAATGAGACAAAATGCACCAAAGTAGTTCAAACCTAAAATAGAATAGACTGAGATCACCTTCCCTTTAATTGTTACTAAATTAGCCTGCGATCTTGCTGATTTTTCTTCACTTACGAAGAGCATTACCCTTACACAACTTCAGGGCCCATAGACTAAAAATTCAAGCTTTTATTAATCAGGCTACAGTCTCTATGGTTGAAGAAGAAGTAACACAAATAAATGACGGGAAAATGTGTCTGCATTAAACTTGAACATGTTACTTTTTAAGAAGAATTTGATTTAATATTGCTTCGCTCTGCTTTACTTCAAAATGCAAATTAAATTTTAACTGGCAACTGTAACTTTATACCTAAAAGTTAATAATGCCATTACGGTCAAATATAACAGATCTGTCAAAGGTCATGATATGAAACTGTGTAATTATATTCTGCTCAGGTTTTACAACTTGGAGTGTTCCTGTTGTTAAAATATTATCACTCGACTATAACAGTCGTTGTCTTTACTCTCGCCCAACAAGTTTAATAATAACTTATGTCCAATTTCCTCATCTGTCTTGTATTTATTAATAAGTAGTATTATTTTGATTAGTGACCAGTATCATTTAGTTTAAGCATGTTTAAATTTAAATCAAGAGGCCAACAAAGTAATTTTTAGCTCATAAAACCTGGCTGTGAATGACGTCAAAAACATTTCCAACAAAGTATCTCAAGACAATTATTTTTAATCTCTGTACACAGACACAATCAATAACAAGACATTAGTATGCAAGAATTAATCTGTATGAAATTGACATCTCCCCTATTACACTTTGATGCCCGCAAACAATGGTTTCCAGTCAAGGCTGTGATGGACATTAATTTTCATGTATTTACTGTATTTTTGTCCACCCAAGACTTATCTTAAAACCATTGTTCGTAGTCATTAGAGCTAGGGAATGTGGAAAAGGTCTATTAGTGTTCTTTTTCATAACACTACAAATAATAATATCAAGGGCATGTTCTATCAGTATTAAATATATGCACATGGCATTATTTATAGGTGATTTGATTGGATATTATAAAATGAGCTTTTGAAAATAGGGAAAGGGACGTGGGTGGGCATGGGGGTGACCAAATCACAGGTTTATTTAAGATATGTCATGTGTCTCACATGTGTAGGTATCCACAAAAATTAATATTTAGTAGAAGGGATTTTTCCTCTCAGCGGTAAAATTTGACACATCAATAAACTTTATTATTATTTATTTTTTAATTTACTTTCATAGTCCCACATTCATGTAAATGTTTTAAGGAAATATATAGACTGCATGAATGCATTTTATTTTTTGAGGAGAATATTAGAAGGATTAAGGTACAAGGAATAGAATGAAGGGCGTAGGTTATTGTATTGTATTGTTTTGTTGTTATTATCATCTATTCATCAACCCAACCCTCTCCTTCAGACAATCAAAGCCACTACCAGCTTTTAGACCTTGAGAATGTTGGAAGGTTACTGGAAATATCTATCAGAAAAGAGCAACTAAAACAAAACTAAAAATAATGAGTTTATTTCTTACAAAATGGACAAGTTTTGTTTTGCTTAGTCAATTTCATCTTTGCTCTGGTAACAGAGAAACAAGCTTTGTATTATTTTTCAAAAACACTCAAAGATGTGCTCTTAGAAAATTATAATTGCAGGGTGTCAGAAGGTTAATTTGAAAGAAATCTTGATGCCCAGCTCTTAAAAGCTTTCCTGATAGAAAGGTTTACAGGTCGCCCAAAGACAAAAATAAGTCGCCTGAGGCACCCGGGCTCTCCTAGAGCACGTACAGCCCTGAACACTATCAATTTTTTACTTATTTTTAGGGTGTTTGTTGGGAGAGTTTCAAGGTTTTAATCAAGGCATTTTTCTAAGAATTGTCTGAACCTTAATTCATAAATTTGGAACTATTTTCTATGTTCTAAAATGATTGTTGTGCATTGAAAAATGGTCAATGAAAGACATTTTGGAAATAATTTCCCCCTCTATTTGTAGACCACTAGCACTTTAATCAGTCTACTGATAAACAGGTTATTCCTGAAACAACTATATGTACATAGCATTGACCATATTTAACTCACAAAAAGGTCAACTGTAGTCCTAGGTTGAAGAAATAGAATTTCATTCTTTCAGTATGTAAGCCATTAAAAATTCAAAATGCGAGCTTCTAGTCAAATATTGACTGTAGGTGTACGGCACTTCGCGCGAAATCCCTTGAATGGTACAGTATTATCGCATCAGTTTACAAGCATGTGAAGATTTGACAGACTGTAAGTCCCATTGTGTCATATTCATTGGCGACAAGTGATATAGAATTCCTCTAGTTGCTGTTATTTTCTCTTTGCTGTTTACTGTCTTCTCCCTTACCCTTGCTGCAGACTGAAACGTAGTGTTTTACATGCTTGTGTTATGCGGAACAAAAAATACTTCATTTTCTGTTGGAGGTGAGAGAGATCCTAGTGTTATACCAGATCAAATGAGAATGTTCAAGGGTTGTTAAAAATTAGAACTCTCTCTTACATCACTTGTGTTTGCCAACTGGTGTGCTGTCGACTGTTGTATGCTCTGCTAAGAATTGAACCTGCTAACATTTCAAGGAGAGCCCACAAGAGTTTTCGCACGTTTGTGGGCAGTTGATTATGAACTCTGGCAATTACGGTCAGCTTGTTTGACTGCATGCTGATACATACATGCAGTATATGATACATACATGTACTAGATGAAAAAAAACTCTCGTCCAAATCTCACCTCTCAACTTTTCTTGACTGTCATTTTTATTTGTTAAGGATCTTAGTGAGACATTTTAGAGAAGAAATAGCAGATGCCGTAACAAGATTGTCTAGATGATCATGGATAGCTAATGGAGGCTTAAAACTTTGTTATTAAATTCTCACCGACCAGTCAAATTCTAAGGGAATAAGACTGAATGTGTTTTATTTTTTACGGGGAATATTAGATGGACTAAGGTGTAGGGAATAGAATAAGGAGTGTACGTAATTATATTGCATCGTTTTGTCATTATTATCGGCTATCCATCAACCCAACCCTCTTCTTGAGACAATCAAAGCCGCTCCCAGCTTTTAAGACACTTGAAAGTGTGAAGAGGTTGATGGAAATATTTATCAGAAAAGAACAAAGAGAAACTAAGCCACGTGGAAAACAAGTTTATTTCTTACAACAATGAGAAGTTTTGTTTCACTTATTCATCTTTGTCCCCACTTGCATGACGGAGAAATAAGCTTCTTCAACTTAAACAATATACAACATGTGACTGGATACTGACTAAAGACAGGTATGCATTTAAGATATCAAGATTGATATATGCCCACAAAAATGTCCGTGTTTCAATACTAATAAGCCTGGTAGCTTCGTGGCTCATATTAATCTTTGGCACCCACCTATCTATTTCCTCACCTTTGTCGCCTTTAGCATGATATTGGCCTTTTCAGGAAGCACTGTTAATTGATCTGCTTTTGATATGGACTCACTGAGCCACAGCTCTTAGGTAAACCTTTTTGTGGGCTTCTTCTAATAATATCTTGTTTATGAATTCATACATGATACAGCCAAGACTGTACTTCAGATCTAAATGACAGTTCCATTTAAGCAGGCGTAGGTTACAGGGCAGTTGTTTTGCTGCCAAAATTACACTATGAAAGTCAGAGAAAGGTTCACCCAGAATAAGTTCTTTTGATCTGATATATGTGTGACGAAAATGACGAAGTTGGTATGTATGTACAATGTAGGTATCCCAACTTGAGCTATATACAGCTAGCATCGCCTAGAATTTAGTAGAGCTGATACTTGGTAAATGGTTTAACTTTGTCATCGTGAATTAGTGGATTTTGTTTTTGCCTCTGAAAAACGTCATAACTTTTTGTTAGCTTGTTCAATTTAAAAGTTGTTTTCAGGGTGTGAATTGAGTTGGTGTGTGATGTACTCTGAGCCACTATTATTTATTAATACTAAGAATTTTCTAGATAAACACTAAAATATACACATGGTCAAATCTACATGCAACATACTTTTTTGTGAACAATCTAGATTGCATGAATCGCTGTGTCTGTCTAGCCAATATATTAACTAATATTATTGACAACACTTGAGCCATAATATTGCTCTCTGTCTCACTAATGGATTAACGTTCAAATTACCTTTTTCATGGCTCAGATCTGTTATTTTGATCCTTTTTTGCTTTGTTAAATTCTTAAAACTGAAAGTTCATGTGATATTATTTGGGCCATTGGAACAACAGGTCTTTCTACAATTGCAAATTTTAGCTTGAGGTTGTTGCATCATTTTCACTACATACTTTGTCATGCAACTCCAGTAACCGTAACAAAACTAATTAAAAGCAACCTCTCTTTGAGAAATGGGCAATTTTTCATCAGGAAATGTCAGTTGGAAGGTATTTTTGTTATCACGTGCATAGTGTACAAACTAAATGTAGGTGCTCGATATATATGTGTTCGCCTACAGATACGCTTCATATGTATATGGGGGTGGGAGAGGGAGTCCAAATATTGCACTAACAAAACTACTTCAGGGGGATTTTATAATCTGTTAGATTTAAAACTTTTGATTCTTCAAATCCTCATTGTTACTGTGTGCTATTTGCGGTAAAAATGAACAACAAAAGTTTTGATTACCAAGAGTGATCAACATCTAAATTCTCTTTGCAATATAAATACCGGTACATTGTTAACCAGACAGGTGGTGAGAAGATAGGAAATCATCAACACAGGCATGTTGTCTTGATATTGAGCAAATGATGTTCAAAATGCCTCTACATGTACCTCCCCCATATAAATACAAGAATAAAGAAAAATGTCACCATGGGCATATTGACTTGATGTTCCATTCAAGCTCCCAGAACTACTGTAGGAAGAAATGCATAATGATTAATAAAGAAAATTTCTACAGTAGAATTCCAATTGTGTTGTTCCAGAAAATATCCATACCCCTTCCATGGAAGGCTTTTTGTTTTGAATCCCCCACCCCTCTGGAAATTCGAGTTAATTCCCATACTTTCCTTGAACAAGTTTGGCTTTTGAGACCCCCACCCCCTTGGAATTTCCAATGACCTTCTGTGGGGTGGGCATGGATATTTTCTGGAACTACACCTTTTTCAACCTCTATGGGAAATGAAAATTGCTTCGAGAAATCAGGAGGTTCGAGAAATCGGGGTTAAATTACAGAAAAGTACTATCCAAGGGAAATGAAAATTGGTTTGAGAAATTAAGACTTTTGAGAAACCGAAGGTATGAGAAATTGAGATTCTACTGTATCTAAAGGAATTCTGTTTTTTTCAAAGCAATCAACTGTGCATTGCATTTAGTACCATTCAAATCCCCACCTGATGCAATACAATGCCTCCACCCCAACATCTGTCAAGTTGATAATCAGGAACATGTTTAATCCACTTTACAGACTCCCCTCGACTGATGCAGCTGCTGCAATCACACACACCTTCCATGTCAGTGAGTCAGACTGTCCGGGGAGACATGCCAAGTGATGCAAGAGTCGGCAGTGACGATGAAGAGTCTCACAATGGAACAAGAAGCTCTGCCTATGTGGTACACCCAGCTGATGTGCATCCTACCATGAGTGAGCCAGCAGTCAGGACAACAGGGATGCATAGCAGGCCTGTGCAGACAGGACCAGTCTGTACAACACCAGGTACATGTACACATAAAGTGTAACAAGAAGAAGTAACATTAAATCCGCATTTAAGACAGTGACCCATACAGCGAAAGAGTCCAGTTGTAGAATGAAGCAAAAAAATATTTCTATTTCCCCCTGGGAATAGAAATATTGCCCCCCCCCCCTGCCAGTTTTTGATTTGACGGTTCCCATTTATTCACCTGGATGGAGAGAGGCCTTGCAATTGTAAACTAAAGTGTCTTGCCCAAGAACACAACCCAGAGACCCCAGCCAGGGTTCAAACCTGGATCACTCCTTCCAGAGTCCAGCACACTGTGTGGGCATCCTGACTTCCTGTTAAAAAGTCAGGTCAGTAGGCTATAACTTTTATTTTTGTAAGGAATTAAGTTTTGCAATTTTGTTGCACATATACCTCCCATTCATGCATTGCATAGCCAAGCATCCATTTAATGTTGCTTTATTGCTGTTTGAAGCTACATTTCATAATTGCAATTTAAAAAATTCCCTTAAAATACATCTTAATTTCAAGTTAAAACCTAATATGGCATAAACATTTCAGGTTTGTGCCAGGCTGGTGGAGAGCTAAGACTGACTCATCTCGGTGGTAAATCGGTGCAAGTTTCCGAAGGGTTTGTTCTTGTCGGTGCTAAATCTCCCATGCTGCCAGGAATGATGTTGGTGGCAGAGGTGGACAGGCGGTTCCTGCCAGATGAGAAGAACAACGTAACCATGCTTGGATTCAGTGGGAACTGCATTGGCTGTGGCGCCAAGGGATTCAGATACTTTACAGAGTTTTCAAGTCACATTAATCTAAAGCTTGCCACGCAGCCCAAGAAACAGAAGCACTTGAAGTACTACATCGTCAGTGAACCTGGTGGAAGGGTGCGCAAAGGACCAGCTATCCCATGGAAAGGTAGGTTGAGTCTGGATTTTAAGCCTAGGGGGTCAGGGTGGTGCCTTACCTCCAGTTTCAGTAGTGACAGGCAACTGCACTCCGTAACAACTAAATTCTGTTTTACCTCAGCACCAGGACAATAGCTGACAAATTGCGTCAGCTATTGTTCTGGTGCTGAGGTAAGACAAAACATCTTAAATTAAGATTTTAGTTTTTACGGCGCAGGTATCTCTTACTGTACTCCCCTTGTATGGGATGCTAGTCCATCACAATGTTACCTCTCAGCATTTAATTCATACACCTGGGTGAAGAGAAGCTCTGTGAGGGTAAAGTGTCTTGCCTAAGAACACAACTCAATGACCCCAGCCACAGCTCAAACCCAAATCACTCAATCCCGAGTCTGGCGCACTAACCATTTGACCACTGTGCTCGTCACAAATCACATGTACATGTAAAGGTACAAACTAATTGGTGAGTTAGCATGCGTACTCTGAAGTTAAAAATCCAACTAATGGTTTTGCATTGAAGGAAGCAAGCAACTCTTTTCTGGAGAGGTTAATACATCCCTTCCACATTGCTGTCAATTGTCTGAACAGATGTTCTTGGAAACAGAGAAGTTTACTTTGAAATCCAGATTTCTCGAACCTCCAATTAATCAGAAAGTTTGAGAAACTGGGGATTTAAATCACAGTGTTTGACTGAGGGAAGGGAAACAACTTTTAGTTCAAGTTATTGGGAGGTTCTAGAAATTATATGGGAGGCGCTGTGGCCTAATGGTTAGTGCGCCGGACTCCGAATCGAGCGGTCCGAGTTCGAGCCCTGGCCAGGGTCACTTGTGTTGTGTTCTTGGGCAAGACACTTTACTCTCATAGTGCCTCTCTCCACCCAGGTGTATAAATGGGTACCGGTGACATAATGCTGGGGGGGAACCCTGCAATGGACTAGCATCCCATTCAGGGGGGAGTAGAAATATTCCTAGCCGCTTAATGCTACGGAAACTGGGATAATTAAGCTCCGGCAGTGTGGGCCGCTTGGCTCGTGGCTTCTCCTTTTCCTTTCTAGAAATTATCCAGGGCTCAAAAAATCAGAATTCCACTGTACTGCAATATGTTCTATTGGTCAGATCCTTGGGCTACGATTGATGCATTTCGCTTTTGTTTGTTTGTTTCTTCACGGTGCATTGGTCATTGTTGCAATACGGGTTGTCAGCAGTGTAAAACGCAATTATTATTTGGGTCTAAAACTTCAAAGGTTTACTAAAAGGTGCAGCAATTTAAGAATCAAATGCGTCACATCTTTCCGTTGCAACTTATAGTGATATTACATTGATATTATATCAGTATTATATTTGGTTTTAGCTCTTAAAGGACAAAAAAGTGTTTTCCTATTTTAAAGCCCCTACTACTATTTTGATATTAGTGATAGTATAGAGGTATTGATACGTACCTTATTGTTACTTATTTTCGCGGGACTTAATTTTCGCGATTTTCGCGATCTTCAAAAAATCGCGAAATTAAAGACCCGCGAAAATTTATTTCAAACGTTTTCTATTGTATTTTTTATGCTTATTAGGGATTTTTGGCCAAATTGCGAAAATTAAGTCCCGCGAAATATGCCCGTTCCATTTTCGCGAAATTAAGTTCCCGCGAAAATAAGTAACAATAAGGTACGTTAATCACATTAGGAAAACTTAACAATAATGGTTTGATGAATAACAGTACATGCCAAAAAGCTACAAGTAAAGCTGACCTACTATTGTGCTTATGTTACAGGTCAAACTTAAATTCCAGTTATTTTTTTACCTAGGTAAAATTTAGGGTTATTATTAGAGTTAGGGACAACCTCGATACCAGGGTCTCTCTCTCCCCACCCCCAGAACGAGAGAAGAGAGAGCTCTGGGGAAGAATTAGATGATACTACTGGGGGGGGGGGATAATAGCAGATGGTAAGAGAGGGTAAGTAAGGATGGTGGAGGGGAGTTCAGAGAAAGCGAGGGAGGGGGGTGTTTTTATTTTAATTTTCTACTTATTAACTTAGTAGAGCGGTTTTCACTTGAGTGTCGAAAGTAAATTGCATTTGCTTTGGTTTTGCATTGCTACGCTTAGTGATTGGCTTAAAAATCTCGCGCCACTTTCTCAGCCAATCAGAACTAAAACCAAAACCAATCGTGACTCGCGCGCGCACGTTTTCCCGCCCTTCGTGCCGGCTACATGTATTTGCTTGGGGTTTTGATTGGTTCCCTGGTTTGTCTGTGTCCTTTGTGATTGGCCGGAGTAATTACTTTGGTTTTGGTTTTACGACACTCAATTGAAACCTGCTCTATAAAAAATAAACTAGGTTAAAACAAACTAAATTAAAAAGAAATAAATAGGTTGAAAAAAATGAACTAAAGCTAATTTTGACCTGTTACCCATATATGTTATGCTTTATTTATGTAATGTTTGTTTTTTTATTTGTGATGGCAGTTGAAGGAAGAAAAAGAACCTTTCCACTAACTGGACCATACATTCCTGTACCTTACTCAACTGCCAACACTGAGATAACCAGTGAGATGTCTAGAACCAGTGTGACATCAGGTACTAAAACTAAAACAACATACAGCTCTCCAATTTTTATTTTCTGAAACTGAGTGATAGTTGGTTGCTCGGTGGTCAATGCCGAGCCAAACGAGCCGCTAAATCTACACACCGAATAATTCACTGCCGAGCCACATGAGCCACTAAATCTGCACACCGATGACTTCCACTGCCGAGCCAAACGAGCCACCAGAAACACTGCTTCAAAAGTGGCCCTGTAGTTGCTTTTTCCTTTTGAATTACGATGGAAGTTTACTTTCCTCTTGTTCTTTTTTTAGCTCCCCTTCACCTGCTGTCTCTGCAGCAGTCTCATTCGTCCGCTATACAAGGACAGAGCATGGTATCACCAAGAGATGAAGGTGTGCTGTTAATGCAATCCACCAATCAGAACACTCCTGAGCAAACCTACCATCCGGGACTGTCCATAAAGAGAAGGCGCTGGGAATCTGCTGGCAGTGAGTCACCAATAGAAAGTGGTAAGAAAAGAAACAGCATCCATAATTTCCGTTAGATTACATTTCTTTTGTAAAGACTAATGTAAAACCAAACTTACACAGATCAACCTCCATTTAGGGCCACCACCTTATAACTGTCACCTTTATACATACAGGGCTCGAGACTAACGGTAGCCAACTAGCCAAAGGCTACTAGAAATGCAGTTTTGGCCAGTAGGTTTTGGACTTTCATTAGCCAAAAACGACTCCAAAAGAACAGAACTCACAAGTACACTGTCGTCACGTATAAAATTATCAAAGACTGTGGAAAAGCTGAAATTACCAAAAAGTAACCTAAACTATAACCCTTAAGCCTGGTTTTCACTAGCGACGCAAGCACAAGCGCAAGCACAAGCGCGATCACGCAAAAAGGACAAATTTTGATCCTTGTGCTTGTGCTTGCCGCTAGCACAAGCACAAGCATCCAAATGCAATGCGCTTGTGCTTTTGCTTGAGTCGAAGCCGTTTTCACGGAGAAATTAGAGCTGTTATCCTTGCGCTTGTGCTTGCGACGCTAGTGAAAACCAGGCTTAAAGATAATGATAACAGAGCCAGTGAAGACAGCAAAGTGCCTCTGCCCAAACCTAAGTTAGCTTGCGAATTCTGGCTAGTAGAAAATTTGTTTTGGCTAGTGAAATCAAAGCTGTCACTAGCCAATAGGCTAACTAGCAAAAAAGTTAATCTCGAGCCCTGCAATAGCCAAAGTTTTCATCCCAACCGCACGCCAATCCCTACATCTACTCTTCTCATAACCTTCCTAAAGCACAATAACAGCAGTGATGGCCGTTTTGTTATACAGTCAACTCTCTCTTAACGGACACCTCTATAAGACGGACACCTCCATAAGACGGACACCTCCATAAGACGGACACCTGGTGATGGTCCCTGCCGTTTTTCAGTCATTTTACTGTAACCAAACTCCCTATAAGACGGACACCTCTCTACGACGGACAACGGACACTTTGAAATCATTAACGGACACTTAAGAAAGTGCTTTTTATCATGTTTTATTAGTGAAAATACTTCCAAACTTCGTATCGACCTACAGCAAAGTTAGTCAGCACCCTAAGGACACGTGTATACCAAGCTTACTAACCAAAAACAATGATGCTTTAACGGATTACTTCTCTGTTTACTTGTATGGACACTTAAGAGGTCGTTTTTTACTTACAGTATTACAGTTTGTAGAAGCTCTCAAGTTTTGCTTTAACAAGCAGATACGTTCCTTTTATTATTTTAGTCTTGTTGCAGTTAGCAAAGGTTTGTTGCATTGTGCAAAGGTTTAGCTTTATTGTCTCAGAATTACTGGTGTCATGTTACCTCGACTCTCTACAAGGCGGACACCTCTCTAAGACGGACAGCTGCGGCCGGTCCCGAAGGTGTCCGTCTTAGCAAGAGTTGACTGTATGTTCAACCCTGCATAATCACAAACTTTTTAAACTCGAAAATCTATGTTTGTTGAATTTCAGACAAAATTAAACGTCCGGTCAAATGATGGATCTGAAAATTAAAATGCCAAACGTTTACTAACGGAGGATTTCGAATTGAGATTTTTTAAACGTCGAAAATCATATTGGTGAAACAGCTTAAAGTACAAATTGTTACTTATCCACATATTTGTTTCCCTGGCTAGTGTATTTTCAGTTATCTGAATAGGAACAATTCCTGCTTCAATACTAAAACCTTCTTCCGTTGAATGCCTAAGGAATGCTTTATGTTGGTATATGCAATGTAAACAAAAAATCGCTTATTTACAAGTTTTGAAAGGACTGACTTCCCTGAAGTAGTTTCATAGCTTGGGTCGCAGACAGTCTAAACTGCGGGTATACTATGTCGAGGATTTTGTGTCATGTCCGGCTGCAAAACAGGCTAGTAGTTTTAGTGATTACGTCCAAAATGTGCAAAGTGTCTTTTCTTGAGTTTATGGAATCTCTAGTTTCCGAGTGCGCGTCTAAGTCGCTTTTAGGATTTCCCCGCACTTATAGCTTGTGTAAACTGCCTTTCAGATGATGGTCATTCCAGTGACACTGCAAGATCTGCTCCAGGATCTGATGCAAGTGAGTTGCCGTCAGATCCCTGGCTTACCACAGCATGTGGCGTTCGTCCTGTACTCCTGTTATGCCAGCACTCCATACCAAAAATACCCTGTAGCGTGGAAGACATTATAATCAGTGACCTTCTTGTCGGATGCTTTGACCCTCCCCTTGTCTCAGACCGCAACCAGTTCGGCAACATTTCGGGTGTGTACAGCACAGCGCCAGCATCGTCAGCTGACAGGTCATTTTATGGCAATGTCCCATGTCTTACGACTCAGATGGCAGTGCTTTTGATGGTTCAGTATCTGTCGCAGTTCGTGGATGACGATCGTATTAGTCGGGAAGACGTGGAATCGTTACTGCAAGATGCCAGGCTGGAGTTGACGGCGTCCGTTCAACAACAGTCTCACCTGCTCGCTCAGAGCAATGCAGTAACACATGTACAGCTTCCTGTGCTTGCCAGTCTCACTGCGGCAAACTCGAAGGGACGAGTCAAAATTGTGTCTTCTCCCGTTTCACTGGATAACGCCATTTTCAGAGCTTTGAAGTTTGTCTTAGAAATTCACAGACACAATCAATCCAAGTTTCCCAAGGTGCCAGTACCTGACTTTATTTTTGTCTTAGCCACATCACAGAAGAAATCACCTGAGTTTTGCTTGTTAATCACAAGCGTCCTTCAGGCTAAGTATCTCTCCGAGGCCATGATAGGTCATCCAGTTGGGGCACGGATTGCTGACAATCTCAGCAGACTTGAGCAGCTTTTTAAGCTTTCAAGTGACGCCCTAGAACAGATGATCAGTAACTTTGAGGAAGCAATGGGTCAGGGACAGCTTGTTTTTGTTCCATTCAATGGCTTTGCAAGAACGAAGGTGATGACAGACGAAGCTGCAAGATTGGAACCTCGTGCTGCAGCTTCCAGTTACCCTCATCAGAAACAAACTTTGTTTGCTAGCCAGCATTTGATGGCAAAGCAACTTCTTGCCCAAGTGTGTGCCATTGGAGAGAACATCACCTCTCTCGACCTAAACAGTTTCACAGCAGTGTCCACAGCAATCATTGTGCCGCCTTTGACAACACTTTTTAACCAGACCACTCAAAGGCTTTGCAAGTGTGGACTCCTGGCAGAGCTTGACTTAGAATGTCCTGACAAGGCAGGATTGTGCAAAACGGCTGCAAAGTACGTCATCAAACACAGTGGGATGGACGAGACCCAAGAAGAGTTGTTAAAGCTTTTGGAACAAGTACAGAGTCAACCCAAGGTCCTGTTTGTGGTGGTTTTTGATCAGGCGCAGTTCTTTGCCAGTCCACAGGGAGTTCTTGATCTTCCGTACTACAAAGAGTTTTTAGAGGCTCGTAATGTGATTGCCCTGTTTGTGACAGCAACACCTTACCTATTTCAGACCAACTGCTCCTTCATTGATCCTAATAATGAAGTGTACTGGTCTGATGTGCGAACCGAGACAGGTCAGTATGCAGTTGATTTAATAAATAAGCCTTTGCATTCACTCCCAAGGTTTCCAAGTTCAAAATTGCAACAACAAAAATCTCAAATTTTATTTTGCAAAATATTACAAAACAATGAAAATACTGCTCATTAGCTTTCATTTGAATGGTCACACATTAGGGTTTCATCCACAGACTTAGAACCACCTTGTACAATATAATAAACAGTACCACATTAAAAGTTTAGCTTAATAGCTTTCATTTAAATAGTCACACGCAAGTGCTTCATCCACAGACGTAAAAGTTAGAACCACGTTGTTCAACTTACTAGATAGCCTGCGAACTTCGTAGCGGGAGCAAATGAGAGGCGGCTGTATTCGCAGGCTACTTACTAGACTGTATCAACAGTACCACATGAACATGCTGCTCCATAGCTTTATTAGAATCGGCACACGCTAGGGGCTCGTCCACAGATTTAGCTAAGTTAGAACCACTGCATGATGAGAGTAAGGGAATTAACTTATAACGTCATTAACAGGAACTGTGTTTAATGGGCTGAAGGTATTTCCATTGTTGATACATGAACTGTTTACAAAACATTGCAAGCGAAAGCGCCAAATGGCATCGTTTTCACAGGAATTTTGATTCCCTGTTTGACTCTAATTTTTTAGGTAATAATAACCAAAACATTTCTCTCCTAACAAGAACCAAACACCTTTTGGGAATTTGTCATTTCACAAACTTGATTTCAAGGTAAATTAATTGAGACCCAACAGGATCAATTTCAAAAATCTCTTACACAGTTTGAAAAATTGTTATTTACAATTTGTGGTTGCCATTTTTTTTTTTTTTCAAAGCAGATGGAGTATCTATAAGCGTGGTGGAGAATTTTCATAATCTGGAGACCAACGAAGGCACATATTTTGGAATGAAGGAATACTGCGAGTCCATCAAATGGACACACCAGTTTCCATTGGTCAGACAGGACGATGCATTTGAGAAGATGGCCTTGAGGACAAGCAGGTAACCAAGATCACTAATATAAGGAATAAAAAACACGTTTTGTATACGTCCTTTCTTTCACTGTTGTTGAAGTGGGCCGTGACAACTGTGAATTTACAAGGCATTTTGCCAAGTACAATATCAGGAGGCTATTTTTATATCACTGCACGGTTGAAAATCAATAAGGCAATAGAGAGACACAAATAGACATACGGAGAGTGCACAACAAATCGGGTATTTATCTTGGTATTGCAGCAACTATTGTTGGTTAGCTATTGTGCTGTGATTCGCGTATTGTCTTATTTTTTTACGTCATTTGGTAATCGTACAGTACGGTCTAGACTGGATTATGAATTATTAGTTGTGTTTTTGAGTGACCAAGTGAGAGTAGACTCAAGGAAGACTAGGATGGAGGATCAGCCTCCTCCTCAGGCGCCTCGATTTTCTGCAACAAAGCGAGAACAAAGCGAAGCGAGAACACAAACACAAGAGAGAGGCGTCTGGGTACGAGGCAGATGGAGGATGGTCTATTGACTCATTAGCACCTTCCTCATTTAAGAAACACAAAGTTGTCTTCGCTCATCCAAATCATTCAAGATTACAAATTTAATAAATGATGCCTTACAATTCAAAATATATATGACAGCGCGGATACTCGAACCGTGAACGGTAAGTTTTCTTCCTTTTTTTCAGCTTCTTCTTAAGAAAGCGCAGAAAAAATTCCCCTCGCCCCTCCCGTTTTGCGATGTCCAGTTCTTTCGTTATTCTTTTCCTGCCTTCAACCATCGAAGAAAAAATACGAGAAAATAGCTGGCGGTGAACAGTCTAGTTTCGAGTGTTCGCGCTGCAATGGCTGAAATTTGTGACTATCTTTCAAGGAAATGTCTATGCTTGACTAATCCACTTATGCACAAGATCGCTACTCAGATAACATGTAACTTATACTCGAGAGAATAAGTTAGTTGATAAAATAACATACCGAAATTTCGGTAGATGTTTACCGACGTTTCGGCAACACTGCCTTCAAGACAAGATGCTACGCAGTTGTTACCAATTTTAGCAAATTAGTATAAGTTTGTCACCAAGTCTGTTTGTCCTCCTATTCACAGAACCACAGACGACGTGAATCTGAGCGTGCTGAGGTGCTACCTGCTCATTCGACATTACTGTGCTGCTATCATGTGGTCAGCTGGGATCAAACCTGCCGAGCCTCACTGCACACTAAAGACAATACAGATCATGAGAGAGATTATCGAGTCTCCTGTCCATAACGCGGATGGAAGCGGTGCTATGCTAGTCATTCGTATCCCGTCTGTGGAACTTGCCAATCTGGCATTTGAGAGCCTGAAAAACACCCGTGACAGGTTAGTGTATATAGAGTGGTTTTCACTGTCGTCTCAAAAGTTATTCGCGTTTGCTTTTGTTTTGCATTACTCCGATTAGTGATTGGTCGCGCTTCTTTCTCAACAAATCAGGAGTAAAACTATAACCTAACGTGGCTCATTCGCGCACGTTTTCCCGTGCCTAGTGCCGGCTACATGTATTTGGTTCGAGTTTTGATCGGTTCACTGATTTGCCTGCGTCCTTTGTGATTGGCCAGTCATTACTTTTGGTTTTACGACACTCAATTGAAATTCGCTCTATGATGAAACTCAGATAACTTTTGTTGAAAATTGTGTTTATGATATGCCTATGTTTGGTGATGGGAGGTGGAAGGCTGATTGGAGGGAAATTTGCATTTCATAAATTGTTGGGATATATTTTGAAGAGATTTTGCGTACGGCAAAGTTTAGGTGCATTTTCAGAGTGTAAAAAGTGACATATTAAAGTTGTTAGCACTTCAGGAAATATATTTTTTGGGTAGAAGAAGGAACTTTCGCACTAAAACAAGTTTCATAACAAAAGTTTTCCTCCAACTGGTAGTCAACTCTTCTGGACTTTGTTAATCGAGCTCTTTTTTTTCTTTTTCTTTTTTTCCTGATCCACTAAAAGTCAACCTTATGGATTTTTTTCAATACAGGCTTGGATTCCAGTTTAGATTTGCCATCATTCACGACAATGGTTTAAGTGAACTGGAGATTGAGGATTATTTCTTGAAGCGACTTAGAGTGTGGAGGGACCAAAGAGGTTAGTGTGCAGAGCGTAAATATTTTCCGTCTTTCTACTAGTAAGAAATGTATTCATCTGAGAATGGCAAAAGTGATTTGTTTGTTGTTCTCTTTAGGGAAGTCTCGAGCCATGCGGCACATACAGTATCATACTACTGGAGCATATACCCGGTTCTGTAGCGTTAAGCGGCTAGGAATATTTCTACTCCCCCCTGAATGGGATGCTAGTCCATCGCAGGGTTTCCTCCCCCCCCCCCCCCCCCCCAGCATTATTTTGTCGGTGCCCGTTTATACACCTGGATCGAGATGGGCACTGTGAGAGTAAAGTGTCTTGCCCAAGAACACAACACAGTACCCCGGCCATGGCAGGAACCCGTACCGCTCGATCGAGAGACTGACACGCTAACCATTAGGTCACCGCGCCTCCCATTTTATTGTCCTCTTACATCTAGGTTATTTTACCATTTCAGTTCCAACAAAAACCAAGAGTAAGTCTTCTGAAAGGTGGAGTCCAAAGTGCTTTGAAGATCTTCACGATCTGCCATGTATTATCATCGTTAGCGGTAGGGAAAGGCCAGGGGATACTTTTCCGAGGTAAGAAGATGGACGTAACTATTTGAAACGAACGTTGAGCCACGCTGCCTAATAGACAGAGTGTTTCTCACTTGAGTGTCGAAAGTAATTCGCATTGGCTTTGGTTTTGCACTATTGCGTTTAGTGATTTGTTTAAAATACTCCCGCCACTTTTTCGACCAATCAGAAATAAAACCAGCACCAATCGTGACTCTCTCAAACAGTTTTCCCGCGCTTTGTGCCGTGTACATGTATTTGTTTCGCGTTTTTATTGGTTCACTGGATCGTCTGTGTCCTTTGCCGCCAGTGATATTGCAGCCCTCTAAAACAACATTAAAGAGGGAGAGAGGAGAAAAGAACAACTTTGGTCACCCAGTTTGTTTTATGAAGTGTCAAATCTGCACGTGTTGTAGGAATTTTAAACTGAGCGTACACAACGCAGTTTTTTTTTTCAAAAGCCATTTGAAAAATGATCTCAAAAACTATCGCCTACTTGCATTTGTGTTTTCATGTAAGTTCACTCATATTGTCATTGTTACTTTCGTCATTAGGTCCTTGAAGTACATTGACTTGAGACTGATAGACAGAGGCTTTGTGTATCGTTCATCTCTTGAGCTGGAATTCAGCGCAATCGCTTGTTACATCGGATCTGGAACTGGATCGAGAGGCGTCGAGGGCAGCGAGTCTAACGGACCTGCGAGCGGAGAAGCCAAAGATGACTCTACCACAAGTAGTGGCACAGTCTGCAGAACAAGCCATTACTCTACAAACTATCCACTGCCGGTGATTCTGGTCTCGCGCTCTGTCTTCAAGGCTTTCCAATCAGATTTTTACGGCTACCCCAAGCATCTACTTCTGCCTACAACTCCCCAGACCCGGTGGGTGGGGCTAGGACGCCCGCCTGTCGTGACGTCAAATCCTCGTCACCAGTCCTTGTACTACAGGGAATGGACGGAGCCTAAGCCCAAGCAAGTCCCAGGTCCCCAACAGGACGCCTCCAATCGACAAGCTGTGATTACTCTGCGCAGCGCAAGTGGAGTTGTGATAAGCCCTGATATCACAGGTAAGTTCTTTTGTGATTTCAACCTATGTAGCCAGGGCTCAAGACCGACCAACCGTTCTTGATAAAAATCAATATATCTGACGTGTGAAAAATTACTTTCTGGTAAAATCTGACATGTCACTAGCCAATAAACCAGTGAGTTAAAAAGTTAGTCTCGAGCCCTGATAGCTGCGTCTTTAAATTGTAAATATGTGTTGACTAATGCGAATCAGAAACTTTGACTGGTCGCTTACGAGAGCCTAAAAACAAAGGAAATAACCAGTTGGTGGTCGCGTTCGCTTACGGGAGCAGCCTGTTAATAGCTTTCAATTATCAAGTTTAGAGCGGTTTTCACTTGAGTGTCGAAAGTTAATTGCGTTTGCTTTGGTTTTGCATTGCTACGCTTGGTAATTGGCTTATAAATTTCGCGCCACTTTCTCAGCCAATCAGAACTAAAACCAAAACCAATCGTGACTCGCTCGCGCACGTTTTCCCGCGCTTTGTGCCGGCTACATGTATTTGCTTCGAGTTTTGATTGGTTCACTGGATTGTCAGTGTCCTTTGTGATTGGCCAGAGTAATTACTTTGGTTTTGGTTTTACGACACTCAATTGAAAACTGCTCTAAATGACAATTCAAACGGGGTTTTACAATGGTGGTCGTGACTAGGGTTCGTCGGTTACGAGAGTGGTCACAGGGAGATCTTTGACTGTATACCCATAATTTTGTTCTGTTCTTTGTCTACAGACGTCGTGGAAGAAGATGGCATGTCCGCTGTGGAGTGTTTTACTGAAAGCAATAGAATGGCATCAGGTGAGGTGGTAATTCATCAACGTAAAACAAATGTTTACGTTCAAACTCCCCGTACTTGGCCTTTCTCCCCTTCCCCTTGCCAGGAGACCCACGATAGCGACTTAATGAAAAGTGTGCAGTA
Source organism: Oculina patagonica (assembly GCF_052425735.1). Classification (NCBI taxonomy): domain Eukaryota; kingdom Metazoa; phylum Cnidaria; class Anthozoa; order Scleractinia; family Oculinidae; genus Oculina; species Oculina patagonica. The sequence continues at coordinate 5,216,110 of NC_135760.1, forward strand.
CATTGACTCGGTACAGTGGAACCCCGATATAACGATATACCAAGGGAGCAGTAAAATTATATCGTTATATCGAAACTCCCGATATAACGATATGTCCGTAAAATAACCGAAAATATCGTTATATCGGGGTAAAACCTAGTCAAAGATACTGAAACTAGAAGAACTATCGAATGACAAGGAGGAAAAAGAGGATAAAGTTGATAAAGAGGCTTAGAACACAGTATCATTTTCGTATATAATCGTACAAAGCTGTTGACAAAAACCTTAGAGATTACTCAATTACTGTAATGTTATTGTGTTAAATCCAATGTTTGCTTGAATTGTAATAGAGTACTGATAATATCGTTATATCGGGGTTCCACTGTACATCATGGTACGTTTCTTAGCCGTCCTCTGCAGAACACAAGTGACCAAAATTCCGCGCACTTTAGCCGAGTAAAAAGTACCTTTTATTTGTACACGGTTGTGTTCAAAGCCTGTACGAGTTGAATTTGGGACCACCGAATGCATTGGAAGAGAGCAGGATTTGAACCCAGGACCTCCGGATTAAAAGTCCAGGGTCCCGTTTCTCGAAAGCCCCGAAAACTTTTCGGGCCCGTAAAGCCATTTTAAATTAAACAGAGAAGTGTATTGGCCTGAAACTTTGTATGAAGGAAACGTCTGTTCATATGAAAAATATCATGGAATTAAACAGCTCTGTAATTACCGTATTTATTCGATTAAGCGCCCAACCTCGAATAAGCGCCCACCCTGAAGGTAGGAAAAGTTAATAAGCGCCCACCCCCTACCCCACAAAAAACTGAAGTGCACAAAAGGAGTATTGATTATTGAAATTGGCTACGTATTACTAAGAAGACTTCCCCCTTACCGAGTTTTCTTAGTATTTTACAGAAACTTTCATTGAACAGTTAAAAGTCTGCTTTGGTACATCTTCACGTTTATTTATTATTCAATGTTTTGTTACAACTTACTATTTGCTGAAAATCGTGAACATTTAATAAGCGCCCACTCAAGGTCCAAAAATTTAATAAGCGCCCAGGGCGCTTAATCGAATAAATACGGTATAAGGTTTGAGATTTTGCTATGGCTTTTCGGGACCTTCGAGAAACGGGCCCCAGCACCTTAACCACTAGGCTACGTTCCCTCCCTATGAATGTAAGCAACGACGGTGAACTTTTCATTATTCTAATTGTTTTTTGTTATTTCTTTTTGGCCTGGAGTAGGCACCAGTGAGGGTGAAGACAGCAGCTGTGAAGATTCTAAGCCAGGAGTTGAAAACGGAGCAGCGAAGAAAACAATAAGAGATTCGAATGCTACAGCAAAGCATGGCCATCAGCAAGTGTTCGGTAAGTGCATGACTTGAAACGTAGCGTTATGTCGACAGAGCTACTATGGCCACCCATATTATAGAAACAATGTTAGCTCGAGGTAAAGTCATGTGACCTGTGGGAAGTGGCGTAAAGCTGACGTAAGCCAAACTAATTTGTATGGCATTGGTTAAAAAGATGTCATCTTTGCTCCAATTGGTTAGTGCTTATTACACGAGATACTAGAACCTTATTTTGTAAAGCTCGAGAAATACATAAAGGGACCAAACTCTGGACTCGAAACTTAAATTTCAGCTTGCCCTTCTGGCAAGTAGCTCTCAAATGTTACTTTCCCAGGGCAATGGCATACTTGTCCTACTAGTTTCCAACTTTTTTTTCGATTTAGTAAACAGACATTTACTTATCCCGGACGCCCCCTTTCCGAGACACTTAAACACGTGAGTACTATAAAGAATCACTCAAAAAAACTGCGCTAATTGAAGTTGAACCTTTTTTCCTACAAGGCCCCGCTCTTCTACACCGTCTGTATGGCATGGCAGCCAGCACGCGGCAGGACACTAGTGCCGGAGAGACCGGTGTTGATAGCAGCAGCAGGAACGGAGCAGAGCCAGCTAGAACCGAAAAATACCACCCGAGATCAATTCTGTTCAGTGGACCACCGCAGGTAATGCAGAGTATAGTGAAACGCAAATGGTTTTATTTATTTTTTTTTTGCTGTTGTTGTTGTTTTAACTATAACGCTGGAATTAAGTGTAAAGGCCGATAAATTTTAGTTCTTCTTTAAGCAGACAATTGTATTATTTTGATGGATCGCCAAATTCTTAGAAGTAACATAAAAGAAATGTATGGTAGTTTGCATGGAGAATTTGTATTTCGAACCTGGGAATAAAGGGGTTTTCAAGAATCAACTTATAAGGGGTTCCTTGCCATTCTTCAATTTTACCAAATTTTTGTAATTGAATCAAGTAAGTGCATGTCTAGTTATCTATTCAGATCAGTGCCTTACGTGATTAAATCAGACTTTCCTTGTTATATATGTAAACAGGAGGTTGAGATGCCCCTTGTTTGTTTTGTATTGTACACACTTGTTGCTTATTTTCTCCATTGCAGGTGGGAAAAACTCACGCGTACCTTCATTTTATTCGTCTCCTCCATCAAACGGTCCAAAAATTGCGACGAGTGGACGTGTACAATGAAACTGTGTGTACCCCAGAGGAGAGTTCTTTGCAAACCACGCCCGTCCCCTCGGGGAGCGAGCAAGAGAGAATGGCATGGCCGGTGTATAAAGAAGTCTCTAAGCTTCCATTCAGTTGTCTTTTACGTGAGCACCGATACAGCAAGACCAGCAAGCTGCGAATTCATGCCTCTTCAGGCTGCACCGTGTCTGGAGAAACCTCTGCCCTGTCAGTCAAACGGTCACCAGGGCGACCCACCTGTCCCATGATGCTCTCGTGCTGGGCCGCGTACGACACGTATCATCACTGCGACAGCTGTAAAAACTATCGCGAGGGCATGGGTCCAAACACATCTTTGAGTTACATGTACACATTGCAGTGTGGTGAGAAGCTGCACTTCATCATACCTCACAGGTGCCTCCAGAGCTTTACCTTCACCAAGGAGAAGCAGCTCCGCAGTCTCCGCCTCCCCGTGGTGCTGACTGGGGGTAGTGGTGAGGTGGTGAAACCACTGAAGTCGGAGTCGGGTGACGGAGAGGCAGCGGGGGTGGTTAGGAGTCCTATAATGATGCCAAGCACTGGGAGGCACGAGTATGGTGAGAGAAGTGATAAAATTTGTGAATAGCGGCTAAATTTTCTTTTCTAGATTTTGAAAGATAAGCACTTGCTTGACTTCATTTCTTCTCCATCGCTGTAGAATAGGGCCATCTTAAAGGTCTCTGGCCATTATTTGTTCAAAACCGTTTGATTTATCCGTCGTCTAATATTAATTTAGTCTAACTAAGTCTTTTGTTTAAAAGTTAGTTTATAGTGCAACATGTTTGTTGCAAAATTCAGTCGAGCAAAACTTAAAAGTTGGAAGCTTATGTCAAGTGTGTGCACTTTGTAATCCATTTCCATCCTCGATATCGTCATTCTTGTCAAGTAGTGATCTACAAAATCAAACCCTTATTTCAGGGTTCCATTAAACCAGATATGTTTTCACGCTTCTTGAAAATAGATGAACGGGAAAATGTTGCCAATCTTAGGGACACACCACTGTTTTTTTGGAGGGGGGGGGGGAATGAAAAAAATTGTTTGTAGGGCCAAGAAAGACAAAATAAATTGTTTGCAAACACGATATTTATAACAAAAAATAGTTAGAATTTCGAAACAAAATGTTTGCATAGGTGCATAAACTAAAAAAAAAAGTTTGCAGAGGAAAATTTTTCATCTCCCCCTCCAAGAAAATAATGGTCCGTCCCTTACGGTCCCTTTAAGTACAGTTCCTTCATCAACATCAGAGTGAGCTTGTCGTTTGACAAACATGAAAACAAAGCTATCTTTCAGACCTGAACTACTATATCTAAAATACCTTATTGTTACTTATTTTCGCGGAATTCAATTTTTACGATTTTCAAAAAAAAAAACGCGAATATAAAGACCCGCTAAAATTTATTTTTAACGTTTTTATTGTATTTTGTATGTTAATTACGTATTTTTGGCCAAATCGCGAAATTAAGTTCCCGCGAAAAACACTAAGCCACCTTATTACATGAAATTTTCGCGACACGTTAATTTCGCGATTTTGCGAAAATTTTGTATTTTGAATCACTTTAATTTCGCGTTTTTGAGTAAGATACAATTTACATTTCCTTTAAAAACGACTTCATTAATGAAAAAATAACGTCAAAATTAACAAAAAAGCAAGGGTGGGACTAAATCTCGACAATAGCTACATCAGAGCAGCTAATGTCTACAAGTAGGTTATGCTTGTACGTGCATGAGTTATTGCTCTTGAGTCAATTGACGACAACGTCCATTTAGATTGGTAATTCCTTCCTTCAGTGGCACTAAACTTATTTTTTCTTAATTATTGACAAAATGTGAGTCACTTAATTTTCGCGTCATGTTATGTTCGCGACACTTATTGTTCGCGTCACTTTAATTTCGCGATTTTTTTGGAATCGCGAAATTCGCGAAATTAAAGTGTCGCGAAAATTTCATGTAATAAGGTAGCTATTTTGCAAAATGAGCTTTCCCATTTAGGCGTGAAGGGTAAGGAAATAGTGTCCTGTACTGTTTAGAACTGTGTTACGTTGCCCTTTACAGGTCTGTTGAACCTGTACCACGCCATGGAAGGTGAGAGCCACACCCTGCTCGTGTTTGTTAAGCACCAAGAGATGGCCCTGTATCACAAGGCGTGGCCTAATCACGTGATCGTTGGGCTTCCTGTCAGCGCTGACACTCAGGGCCTGGGAGCTGCCCGATTTTACATCAAGGTAATAAACAGTCACTATTAATCTTAAGCACGGGCTAAACAAGGACACGTTTGGGAAACAAACGTGAATTTTCGTAGTCCGAAAGAGACATCTTTACCCATTTTTCGAGCTGCAACGTTTGATTTGAGCGATCAGATTTCCTCTTGAGGCTAAGCGATGGAATTTTGACGCTGACGTAAAAGCAAGGTTGATCCAAAAAATACAAGCCATAGGGAAATAACAAATAAACTTGTAACAGAGAGCATCCAGGTCTGAACTTTCCGTCACAAGAGTGAAGGGCTTCACTTTCAGTTAAAAAAGTGATACTCTTTTCAAAAAAGTTGGTGAATTAGGTAAGGTGCAGATATAGTCTGTTGTCAAGCCTACATCAAGGCCTAACTAAACTGGCGTTTAACTACGGTTTTCCGTAACACTGAGCGTGAGAGTGAAGTGTCTTGCCCAAGAACAAGTCCATATCCCAACGTACAAACCATTCCGCCACTGCCCCTCTCACTTCTTCAAAAGGTACCCAGAAGGAAAGACATGAAACATGTGGAGTAGATATGCACTCAGTTGGTGTGTGGGTTTTGTTGTTAGTGCAGAATGCACTATTGTGATGGTTTGGTGGGTTGGCGTTTGCTAAACCCCTAAACCACTAAACCACTAAACCACTAAACCACTAAGCCACTAAACCGCTAACGCGGTGTAACTTTTAATCACCAATTAATTAATTAATACAATATTAATTTTTCTGTAAGGGGGAGGGGAGGAGAGCACCTGACCGTGTGCCTGGTAAATCGGGAGTCCAACGAACTTACATGAAGAACTCAAGGTATTTTTGTTTCAGAAAGCACTAGCTCTCTTACAATTTCTGAAAAAATATTGTGCTAAACGCATGCGCAGATCAGTCTTCATCACGAACATTGCGTTTTTCTTCTGCAGAAGGATCGTTAGACTCCGTGGCCCCAAGTTAAAACCAAAATTAATGAATTAGACAGTAAGGCGTCAAGCAAATGAATTTTTTGATATGGCAATGCTGTTTTCTTAGAAAAGGTGATCTAGCATCAATATTGATACCTGATAACATCTGTGTTATAATCAATGTCGCCTTCTTGCAGAAAATAAATCACGTTACCATACATCATTTACATCCGTTTTTGACAAAAACAAAAGTATTTAATTTTTTGACAAAAAAAAAGTATCTCGTTTGCTTCAATAAAAATGAAATTAAGCTATCGAAAATTAAAATAACAGTGACGTGTTTAGAAATTTTGTTAAACCTAACGTGTTGCTTTTCAATCGGTTGAATCCTTAGATCCGTGGCGTTAATTAATAGACTTAAAAGGCATCACAGCGATCTGCGAGAAAAAAACAACAATATCATGTTACATCCGTCACTTCCTTTCCTTTTATTTGTTCTCCATCGGTTAAACTAACCTCCGTTTTATTTTGTAAAACCTCTGCCGCTTTAGTGTTTGAACATGCTTTCGTGACGGTTCCGACATTTCTTGAAAGAAATCTTCACACTACGTGCTTCTCGGCTTCATGCTTGAGTGAGCGTGTGACGTGTTCACAGCGCTTTCGTAAATCGTAATTAGGTAGCAAAAACTTGCACCGGGATTTTCGGCGTGAACACCTGATAACCAGGAAACAAATATCCTAGCTGTACTGCGTTTTAAAAACCCTTTCGAAAAAGATTTTTTTGATTAGATTTGTTTTTATTTTGAGAATCGTCTTTCGTGCATTTAACCGTAACTTAATTAAATTAAACAAATGTCACGATGTCGCCGTAAAACAAAAAAAAACAAGAGTTTCATGTTACGGCATTTTCAAGGAAAACAAAAGTATTTTGTTACAAACGAACGAAAGTGTCGTGTTACGTTTGCAAAGATTAACGTAAGGAACACCTAGGAAAGAATACAAGTAGCCTGTGAACAGTTTTTCCGAAAGTAAAGTAAAGCAAATAAACACGAACATATATAAAACATCATACTTTCAATTGTTCCATATTGCATTCTGCACTTACCAAATCATCGAGATTTTTTTTGTTTTGCACACAGTCCAATTTTTTTTTGCTCAGTTATTGTGTGTGATCAAAACGTTGTGGTTCTTTTGCAGGAATTTGCTACAGAGAGTTGGCTCACCGAGCGTGACCGTCACGCAATCCATGGTAAACGCGGCCAAGACGTGTGGCCTTTTATTTTCATGATGGACGACTCTTGTGTCATGTGGCAAAACCTTCTCAAACAAACCGTCAATAAGTAAGTACGGAACTCAATAGTAAGATAATGTATGGGCAGCAGCTTTCCAGTGAGAGGTTTTTGTGATTCGACTGTAAACTGTGAACGCTGCGTCTCTGATTGACTGTTAAACGCGCGCTGAAGATGCTAACCGAGTAACAACGAATCAGAGACTGTTGTTCTACGTCACCAGCATAGAGGCGTCTCGCTCTTGCGTGGGACTCTCGCGTGGGATGGAAACGTACGCGTCACAGAAATGAGATTAAAATTTACAGTGTAAAATTTCAGTTCGGTTCAGTCAGGGTACGTCTGAAATACAATATAATCAGAACCCAATTAAAAGTCAACTAAAAGCATGTAATAGCACAATGAAACGTTTATTGATTTTACTTTTCTGTTCGATTATGTCGATAAATAGAGGGCAAATTATTGAAGTTATTTATTTTAGCGCGAAAATTCAATATTTTGGTCGTTTTCTAGTGTCTTGTTGCTATAACGAAAAGAATTGTAGGTTGGTAAGAATTGAACGCTACTTTCCTTAATTGATTTTTAATGTCTCTCTGTGTTTTTGTGGTTATAGAGACGAGTCCTCAACCAAGGACACTGATAAGCCTTCGTGTGTGATGACCTCCTTGTTAAAGGTCCTACAACACCTAGAAAACACACCAGACTTGATGAGCTACGGCATGTTAGGCCTTCAGCAATATAGCGCCGACGTCTCGACCCCTGTGACACAAGGCTCCTTTTCACACTGTCCCTTACACACCTCGATCATGATGAACCTTGGCACGCTCCAGGGGATCAAGTACAACCCGTATCGGTACTGGTGGGAGGACGTAAACATGAGTCTACAGGTGCTGGCTGGTGGAATCCACTCCTGTCGCTTCAACCATCTGGTTGTTGCTAAGAAGTTCATTGAGACGGGCGGTGCCACCGCTTTTAAGGAGGAGCCAGCCAACAGTACGGAAGGAAGCAGCCATAACAAAGAGCTCCTACCTGGCGACAAACTGGTGACTGCTCCTGATCGTGAGGATGCACCCTACCTCTCGGTACCTGCTTACTACCTTCTCGAGCGGTACCTGGAGCTGACGGGTGCGGCTCGACTCTTCCCCGAGGCTGAAGACAAACCGGACCATCCGGTTCTTGTGGTGGACTGTTATGTTAACCTTGGTCCTAGGGTCTGTTTGGAATTTGTCAGTTCACATGGGTGGGATAAAAGTAAGAAGAACGACAAGCAAGACACAAGGTATGACTGTTTATTAGGCTTGGGCCAAACGCCGAACTTCTCCAGATTCAAACTAAATTCCAGTTTTGGTCGATCCTAGTTAGCGTATTTATTCGGCTTATAGCCGAGTATTTCCAAGCAAAAAAATTCGATGGTACTAGAAAAGAGTTGAATTTGAATGAAATATTCATCTATAAGCCAAGCGATCATCAACAATGAAAATTACCAAGCATTTGTAATTAATTCTTGGTCATTACCTTTTATTCGGTTTAGTGAAGCATTGTTAAACACAAAGTTTTTATTCGTCTTTTCTTTGCTATTTAGGCTGGAACCGCAGTCGTCCATCGGCTCGCTCTATTTTGTCGGCGTGCGTGATCGTCTTTTTAACGGTCGAGAGCATCCGAAATCCCGGTAGTTCGACTTAAGGAAAGTCGACGTTTGTCCTGAACACCTTGTTTAGTTGTTTGTTCTATCTGCTTCTGACAGAAAAAAACTTGTCGGTCGATACAAATAAAATTGGGCTTACTTATTAGAGTCAAATGTTGAACTTCTTCAGGAACTTAATTCGCTAAATTTAGTTCAACGCTTCGTTTTAAGAAGTTCAACGTTTTGCCCAAGCCTGAGTAACTATTTTGGGGGATCTGTCGTGATTTTCATGTTCGACTCGTTCTTTACGTACCCCCGAGTGTTTTACCAGTAATATCTGGTAATATTTGATGTAACGTTACGTAACTCTGTGACTCTCCAACTTCGAAAGAAGACTGCTTATCGTCTTTAAAACAAAAGCTCGACGCGTGCGAGGGTCACGCGTGGAAGAGGTTCCCTCTTTTATTTACCTTATGAGAGTCAAAAGGGTTGCTCATTGTTTTCAAATCCCGTGACTTCCATCCTATTATCTTTTCCGTGTTGTGTTTCTCGAGCACAGCACTGTCTCTACTATAAACTCGTGTCCAAAATAAATGCACATCTCCAATTTCAGTGAGATTGTATGTGTTTCGATTTCAGGTACGGTGGCTTGTTGCTTTACTTCTGCGGTCGCTCAGTGTCAGCGGCCTTCCTCTCACAGTTCAAGTTCGCCCCACGCTCTCGCCTCTGTCTGGTGTGTCAAGACCGGAACACGCTCAGACAGGAAGTGGCGCGGCTTGACTTGGAAGAACACTGGCGCTTCCGGCTCCGGGACGAGTTTCAGACGGCAAACAGCCCGGACGAACCTTCACTGTACTTCCTAACTGGACAGCACGACGATTAAGTAAACAAAAGAAAGAACCTACGTGATAAAGCAAACGCAGAGACAAGCGTCTGTGAAGAGATAGACGCGTTCCCCAACATGCGCGGCGAGTCAGCACAACGTTTCTTCGGCTTCCGACACATTTTCATGTTCCGATGTATCTTCGGATTCCGACACATCTTCGGCTTACGAAGTTGGTGTTTTTTGTTGGAAGACACCAGACTAAAATCTCTCGGTTTCTTAGTTGTCAGCCGAACACCATGCCTTGATCCTTCTCAACGGTAACACAGCAGAAAGTGTGAAACACAGAAGTCTGATTTTTTTTTCCGTTGTACTCATTTTTATCTCGTGGATCCTTCATGAAAGGATGAATTCCTCGAGACAAACTCTGTTAAAGACTTCATTATCTTGTTTTGGGCCGCGCACTAGGCTCAAAGTTGTATATTTAATATAAACAGAACAGAGGTTTTTCTTCGTATTGTTTGCCAAGCAAGGAGTATATTTTGTAAATAGTGTTTCAGGCGAGTTGGTGAGATTAGAAGGATAAAGTATTATTCACCAACAAATGAAGTAAATATAGGATATATAGAATAGTTAGGTTGTCTTGGATTATTGTAATTGGTTCCTTGTTCCTTTCGTAAACGCTAGGACTAAAGTTATAAATGTGTTCTTATTTTCTCCGTCTTGTTATCTCAGGGTGTTTCTTCCAAGAGAGTTGACCCCCGAGAGTTTACCCCTGGGATTTTGCCCCTAGGAGAGCACAAATTTCGATGTCGTTTAATTTGGAACTTGGCAGAGTCCGCGTTAATTTTTATTTTTTGAGTATATTTTTACAAAGCTGAGTCACTTATAAGAATTCGCTGACTTAGCGAATTCCACGAAAAAAACTGTAAATCGCCCAAATTAGTTATTTCTTTTATTAATTTCTTTGCAGAGATAGATAAAAGTTTAGTATGGTAGTTCTTTTATCTAATAACAGTAACATTTCAGGCCCTGTTATTCAGTCTTAAAGTACAATAGAATAGGTTCAAATCATGTAAGGGATTTTACTACGGTTGATTCGATTGGCTATATTTAAATTCTCATTCCTAAAAATCTAGCCAATCAAATCATGTGTCGCTATAGCCACTTGTTCCTCGTGTCCCAGGCTCAGTCGGCTAAGAGGGACAAGCAGCTCTGGGGACAAGAATGAGGCCGACGGGAAACTGGGGGGTCGTCCCCAGACTCCAATTGAGGGTTAGAGTTACTTGCCTAGAAGGTTAGACATTTTAAGTTTTCACTTACATAGGTTTAGGATGAAACGATCCATTCCAAAAAAAAGAAAGAAATAGTTCATTTCATTTGCGCTTTAAGAGAGCAACCATTGCTGAAAATAGTGAAGATGTTTATAATTATGTTTTAGAATTTATATGCCCTTACGTTTTGAGCAGTACTCAGAAGCAAACTCAGAAATATTTTGGTCGAAGAGCAGTTTTGTAATATATTAACCTAATATTCTTAAGGCAAGAAAACTGAACATTTACTTTCCAAACTAGTTCAAAAGTATATATGACACAATCATTGCAAATCACTGAAAATTATTGTAATCATACGTCTAAATTATGAACTCATTAAAATACTGAGTTAAAAGTTCACTTGCTGATTTTTCACTTTATTCTTTTTAGAAAAGTTCCGCTAGAGTTGAATATATTTAGATAGCGTAACCTGAAATTTTAACGCTCGACTAACGAGACCGTAGGGTTAAGCAGAAGTTGAAAGCATTTCGAAACATTTCTGCTATTGAATCAGCTCGTGTATATAAACATTACAGCGTCCATTTTTAATGTTCATTCATTTTATATTTACACCCTGGATGCCTTGCGTTCTTAATGTAATTCTGATCAAAGCGTATTGCAAAGCACTGTATGATTATATAGTTTGTGAAGTCTTTCCCATGCTGAGATATCCTCAGAAGTATTTAATGTGTCGTTAGTGCATTCGTTTAGTGATGAACTGCACATTTCGTGAAGAGGTCAGGATAGATGATCGAACCTTCCCTTGTGCTGAGATCGCCAGGCAGTGCAGTCGGCGAGGAGAAAACTCCTTGCAAAAACTGTTGAAAAATTCCGTGTCCAGGTTCTCGCGGAGTATGCAGGCCGGGATCTTGGTAGCCTGGGAAGTAATAAGAAGCACAGCTCAAATTTGTAATTAGTACAGTAATTCATTTTTATAGCATGAATGCTTGAGAATATAGCAAAAAGAAAAACAAAACAACGATAGAAACACTTCACTTCACTTCACTTCCAGAAGTACCAAGTTATCGCCAAGGATGTTTTCAAAAACATACAGCTAGCGTCCCAGAATATAACAGTCATTTCACAAAAAGTCATATTTCTGGCCGCGTAAAAACTTGGTTGCCAATGGAAACAATTTTATTTATACATGTAATTCGTTCAACTCTGGATTTTAAACTCAATCAATCTAGCTTCTTCTAAATGCTAATAAGTATTGATTAAAACATGCAGCCGCTTCATAAACGTTTGAGATCCGCGCGCCAGTGATAAATTGGCACTTATACAACCATTTTAGAGCAGTTTTCAATTGAGTGTCATAAAACCAAAGTTATCACTCTGGCCAATCACAAAAGACATAGACAATCCAGTTAATCAATCAAAACTTGAAGCAAATAAATGTTACCGGCACAAAGCGCGGGAGAACATGAGCAAGCGACTCACGATTGGTTTTGGTTTTACTTCTCATTGGCTGAGAAAGTGGGGCGGGAGTTTTAAACCAATCCGGACTGAGCGTAGTAATGCAAACCAAAGCAAACACGAATTACTTTCGACACTCATAAAAACCGCTTTATAACATAAATGTATATCGTAAATCATTTTATTCTAACGTAAATGAGTACTTACAGAGGTGACAATGTTTCCTCGGTTGTCAATGCCAACATACAAGCCGGCCTCCGCAGCCCACAGGGTCGTCATGTTAGAACCAACGGAGTTGAGATGAAACATGGCTGAAATTAAAATAAAATATAATTAGGGATCAATACTTGAAGCTACACAGACTATGGGCTTCCAGAAGCATACAGCAACATAACAGTTCAACTTGTGGGTTTCTATACATTTCCTATACCACTAATTAGAAGAAATTATTTAAACATCAATGCAGTGTTTCCTGATTAGTTCCTTTCTTCTTCTGCCTTTCGTGCTTGATTTTGTATTGATAGCTTGAGGAGAAAGTAGCTTCCAATCACCGTTTAAGCTGCATGAGTTTTCTTTACTAGTCAGTACTGTTAGCTTGTTGGAAAATTGAAAATTGACACTTCACGCCTGGAGCAAATATGAATGTAAATCTCTGTACGTTGCTGATCATGCCTTTCTATTAAGAATTTAATTACAATAGCCACTTGTGTAAATTATTACATTTTTCTGTCGGGAATTCCATATCTGAGGCCTCACAGACCGCAGTGTTCAGCAAGGCTGTTCCTTAAGCACAACATGTACTTATTGCGTCATGCTGACGTGACAACCCTTGGGCACGCTCGTGCTACTTTCTGATTGGATAATAAGATCGGAAACTCTTCGAGTATTTTACGAGGATTTACCAAACACGGAACTTGTTTACCTAAGCGAAACATGGCTTTTCCTTCGACGCAAAGTTCGGATTGAGAACTGGTACAGTTCTGTATAGCTATTTTCTCTTTTGGACAAAGGAACTAATAATAAAACGTTTTTCTAATTCCGCACGAGGATGATTTTGCCTTGAACTTGTTTTTGGGTCAAAGCATTATGGATGTGGTCTACCACTTATTCTTAAAGCTTGACACATCAAATTTATTCCCTTACAGAAAAGATTGGAATTTTTATTGTTATTTTTTCATTTTTTATGTTTATTTTTTCACCGCCTAGCAGAGTCTTGAATAGTTGGAAAATTAACAAAAACGTATTTTTAATTAATAATAATTGCTTTGTTTTCACTTCGAAACTGGCCATTTCCATCAACTATTTTGAATGAGGAATAAAGTTTCCACTGCAGATGTATTTTTCAGTAATTACTCACATCGATTTCATCTGACCGACCAAGAAAAACGTGTTTTGTTTTGAATGATCTGAAATGTCTTTGACCTGATGTGTGACTCGATTAAAAATTTATACCTAATTGGAAAAATAACACGATTTGCAATTCACAAATTGTGGAAATCCTAAATGATTGTTCAAGTCTTGAGGCAGAAGAATCATAATATGTATTTTTATACTTACTGTATATGCTGTCATTGTTTTTCGTTCCTCGCACCGTCCCGTCAGGTCGAACCTCAAGATAATGCCCATTTCTACACTGCAATTTTCGTTTTCTCGGCAGCAAAGCTGTGCTCAATTCTAATCGGAAAACCATGATCGCTACAACACGAAAAAAACGCTCGAACCCTGTCGAACACAAACGTCTCAGAAATGCTTCTAAACCCTTCTCAATTTAGAGTCAGTGTTGGACCGAGTCAGCTAATTGAAAACGGATGAAAAATATAGTTTATCTGGCATCGATTTTAATGTTGGTTATGTTTTGCCGCGAAACGAATATTTGCGAGATTAACTTGTCCTGTTCACTTATTGGCTAATTTGAATTGCGTGAGCAATATACAAGGTGGGCTACATACCGCCTGTTGTCATTTTGACCAAAACTCCGCCGAGAGCTTCAAAACATAACTAAGGATCTCTACATGGCATTCAGTTTAGTAATTTTAAGGAAATTTAATTTTTTTTAATCCTTGTATACACTCATTTTTTTATAAGAACCTTTTTTATAAAATAAAAACGTCGAGGCTGAGAAACGGCCAAAATCTAAGAACATTTTAAGAACATGCCCAACGCTGAAATTTGGCTAAGAACGAATTTTATTCTTTCCTTTTTGTTGTAAGTGGCAAAGGTGTACACTAATCAATTTTTATTTAAATTCAACATTGCCATCACCCATTAGTTACGTGAAAATGTTCATATCGATAAGGAATGAATTTATTGCAATACCGCTTTGTTTTTGAAATTTATTAAATAAGAACAGTTTGAGAACATTTTAGGCTCAAATCTTCAATACAAATAAGAACGTTCTACCTCGGCTGAAAATTAGAGTGTATGCCTTAGCAAAAGGTGTTTCTCATGTGAAAAAAAGTTTAACGTTTAATATTTTTTATCCGAATTTAAAGTTTTACTTCCATTTTATTAATTCGATATTAAAACATAACGTAGAAAAGCGTGCAAAACCAAAATAATAAGCCTTGACTTTGTAAAAGGTTAATGTTTCTCGAGTCGTATCCCTTTCATTTAACCGAGGCTCTTGTACTCGTGCGGTAGATCCAAGTACCTCGTTATTAACACTAAGATGTGTAATGATCTTCAACTGAAATAAACATGGCTAATATCGTGAAATCTAGCTTAAAATTCCTTTACTTTATTTGTGGCCAGAAATTGGCCCTCATGTTAGCCCTTTTAGTCGGGTCAGGTAGTAGCTCTCGCATGATCTCATATAAATGGCTCGCTTCCCTTAAAAGAACAATAGAACAAACAACTGGAACAATGCCCCCAGCCACACAAAACAATAGCCACTGCTGCGACCAGTAGAATTACAAGCTTACGTATATGCATTCGCATATACGTGTTGGTGGGGGGGGGGGGGGGCTTTTTCCCCTTTTTGTCTTGTTCAGTTTTGCTTAATACGTGCTTATCAGCGAGCATGAAGCTCCTGGCTTTGGTTACGTCTTTGCTTTCTTGGGGGCTTTTTTTCAAGACCTTTTTCAAAACGGGGGCTTAATGAATGGGGAGTTTATTAGAGGGGAGGGTGGGACTTCATCCAAAACACAAATCACATAGAATAGATTTAGAGTGGTTTTTAACTGAATGTCGTAAAACCAAAATCAAAGAAAAGTACTTTTACGGTATATTATTCAATTTTTCTTCCGTGATAAAAAGGACCAAACGTACATCTGCCACAAAATGCTCATAAAATTTTTTCGCAACTGTCATCGATTTTACACATCAAAGAAAGTCCTTTTGTGGACGTTTTGTGGATGACTATAATTTTCAATAAAAGTCCTTGAGACTCCCCCCCCCCCCTGGAAAGACTATTTGCTCACAACAGATCCGGAGGGGATCTTACTTTCCTTGGGCATGATACTTAGCGACTTCAATGGCAAAAACCGCGCGCGGGCTCAGGTCGATTAAAGGGCTTGTGTCAGGATACGTTTCTTAGCAACACGGTGAACCCTTGTCCCTTGTGCGTTCTTGTTTCTGTTCCACTTGAATGTTGTCGACACGAGTCGTTCAAATTAAACACTGGTGAAGAATGCGATTGAAGGAACAAATCTCGTTGTGTGGCAAATTCAAATCAAAAGTATCGAAAACTGAGTACTTGATGAGCTTCCGATGATAATTCAGTGTTACTCGTAGATAACTCAAGGACTCGTGAGAATACTTGTATTCTTCTTCTCTCAAGTACGCGTCAAGGGTGCTATGTATTAAAGAGTTAATTATGTATGCAGCTGAGGTGTTCAAGATGAACAAAAATACGTTTAGAAAAGACAGCGTTATTGTCTCGTTCTTGAAGCTGTTAGAAATCACTATGAGAAGTTTGTAGTTCTGTGCATAGTGTCTTTTATTTCGTGTAAATAAATTTGGCAATTGCAAGTTTAAGTTCCTTGGGTAAGCAGTGGGAAAAGAAATACAGTCATATATGCAAATTGTTTTAACTGGGAAAGCTCTCTAAAGGGTAGAGCTGAAAGAAGTGATCGAAGATTTCTTTAAAAAAAGGTTTTTGCGATATACCCTATACAAGTAGAGCTGTTTTTACTCTAGGTCAAGAGAAATGGTATTACTCTTTCGTTAGAACTGATGTCGGTAAACACGTCTCTAGACTAGTATATCAAATAAGGCGTACTCTTTGAAAGTTAGCCAAGCGTTTTATCGAAGAATTCAGCTGTCGTGTGAAAAGCTATCAGAGATAGACCGTTGAATATCAGTGACGCCATCAAACAGTCGATAAGTCGCTCTTATGTCCTCGGAGCGTCGATTGCATGCTAAGCATGCGTGGTCTCGTGCGCGAGAAATAAACCTGCTTTTTAATCACGATTTTGACTTGCAAACACGAAACTACGATTGTAGTAGCTAGCTAGCGTGGTATAACTTTCACAATTTATCTCCTTGTAAATAATTGTCGTACGAAGAAGTTAGATAGGGTGGAATCAGTTTTATCGTTGTTCCCTTCGCCGGAAATGATTATTTGGTAAGGCAACGACATTATAAGCTGGCGATGAGTGATACAGAGAAGAGAAACGTTTATCTGATGTACTATCGTTTCATTTTATTACTATTTGCCTGATATGGTTTTTGTGGTTTCATGAATAGTGATAAAGGCTTTTTTTTGAAAAAATTGTTACAAAAGAATCAAGGTTATTTTGTGGCGAATAATCGGCTTTTGACACTAACTTTAGCATGGATTGCTTGTAATGTGCCGCTTTTATCTCGGGGATACAAGCACTAAGTTACATATCAAAACTTTTTTAGCTTCTTTCTATTGTAATTAATTTCTAAAGAAGATGGAGTGTGGTAAAATTTCATCTAAAGTAGGCAAGTTCTAACACACACAGAGAGTTTTCTTTTGCACGTGATTTTTCAAGGGGGCAATCATTCTTACATCGACAGAACACTCGTACGATATTGCGTATTTGATCAAAGATTAAATCTGCTTGGTCATGAAATTAAATAGTGCTCTCATATTAGCTATCATTGTAATTATCTAAGAAGATGTTCTCGTATTGAAGTACATCGCTATTCGTAGCGACGGCGGGGTGCTTTTTAACACGGCTTACAAAAGACAGCCAAAACAAGCGAACCGCAGTTTTGAAGGATTCGTTCTTTGAAACAAAGAACTTTTGTCGTGTAATAAAGCGAGTAAACTCTGGGCGTTGTTTTTTTTCCTGCTCGTTCAATATCTCGGAAAAGATAATAGGATAAGCTTGCTCACGAACTCACAGGTTTAGTAAGTGGCAAACATAGTCATTGCTTTTAAAATTCCACTGAACTGTCCTGGGCTTTGCAACATAAAACTACGGGGATAGCTGCCCCACTCTCCCCTCCCCATTCCCCGATGTTGTTTTGGCTGCGCAAATTAAGGCTTTACTAAATCAGACGAGGTGTCACAACGTCTCCCTTTCATTTTTACACTGAAAGAGCCTTCAGTTGGTGAAGTAAATAGGAATTCAACAACTACATCTTGTAAAAATGCGTTTTATTAACTGATCGGAAACCCACAAGGCTTTTCGTGCATGGTTTGCAAGGATTCGTATTGAAGGCACAACTCAGCAGAGATTCCGAGAGAAAATTGAAAACATTTTTATCACTCTGCAGATGGTTTTATCACATGTAAAAAACTCAGACTTTTAACCTTTTTGTATCAAACGGTAAACGCCTTTGATATAGTTTAAGTTTATCACTCTAAACTATGCAGCGATTTTGGGAAAGTACTTTTAAATGCACGCAAAAGATGTCTTGTTAGTTTCTGAAGTTTGTGACTCCATTTTGTATTTAAAAGCCTTTATTAACACACAGAGCAGTTGCATACGGTATACAAAAAGGAAAAAATGCGAAAGAGTTTGTGACTTTTTATTATTTATTTGTCTGTTTGTTTTGTATGTTTTACGAGGACATTTATATCACCGAAAACCTACACCCTTTTTGGGGGGAAAAAGCCAAATTATAAATCATTCACGCTATTTTAGTATTGTGATCCCCAAATTTTAAAGTGACACAGTGAAATTTTCATTCATGCATTATAAACCAAGGCTCGTGTAAATTTAACTGCAATTGATTTTCATTGCCTGACATTAGTCGAGTTCTGTTTTTTTGGAATCAATTCGACCTAGGTTTTGTCCAAAGCTCGTCCGATTTTTTTTTTATTTTATTTTATTTTATTGCGGCCTTTGCGGTCCTATGAAACCAGTCTTCTCAGTCAAGCCTATTTGTGGCAGATATTGCTTAAAATAACATGACCTTACTGGTCTTCTATCGAATTTAATGTGGTGTGCTACAGATTAGAAATGGAGAGATGTTATACAACCTGCAAAAGAAAATGACGATCGCAAGCCACGTTTGCCGCCTTAAACGACGGCTTCAGATAAACGCCGGGTCCACCAAGCCAAGTTTAAAATAATTGAGAAAATACGGTATGTGGCTGTATGCAACCTAGCAACTTTCCTCTCCCTTTCTCGCAGCTGTGATATTCATCCTAGTTGGAGGTTGCCGTCACGCAACGCAACGCTTCTTTCCACTTATATTACCTCAGTGGGGTTGTTTCCAACGATTTTCGTAAACTAGGGCTTTCCACAAGTTGCTCGGCATCTTTTCATGTTTCGAGCAACTTTTTCCTTTCGAGCAACTTTTGTCTTCTCGAGAACCTTTGTTACATTTTGAGCAATGTCCAGACCGAATATCTCCGAACATTGCCTGAGTGTTGTCCGAAGGCCATACAAACGTTTTCCGAAGATTTACGAAGTTTGCCGAAGATTTTGGAGGAACATCAGAAGACGTTTCAACTTTCGGCTCATTCTGCATTAAAACATTGCAAAACTCGTCATCAAACATGACGTCACCGATATCTCCACGATTTTTCTAGTTAAAGAAATCCTTTTATTTAAAAACTTTCCCCTTAATACGTTATTTAGATACTTCTTTTGCTGTAAAATTGCATAAAACTGCTTAGAAATCTTACCCTCAAAAGCGAAATTAGCATATATTTAGAGAAATTCTCTTCATTAGAAGCAGCGTTTTGGATTTTTTGGGGCAACTTTCGAGCAACTTTTTTGAATTTTTTGGAGCAACTTTTGAGCAACTTTTTGGGAAATATCCAGCGACATGTGGAAAGCCCTACCGTAAACATCTGCCGGTACGAGATTATAAACGCAGTGGATGATCCTGAATTGTAGTCATATTCTGGCACAGTGGCGCTTAGATTGTCGAAACTTTAGTCTTTGTTTTATTGACCTCCCTCGATCACATTCAGTTTTTAGTGAAATGACCCCTAAAGTACTCAACAAACTCCAGAAAGTTAAGATGCGTTTCGTTTGACACTTCACATTTATTCAGTTACTAATACCGTGTTCACAATAAACTGGCAACAAAACATGCCTTAGTTAAACTTAAGATTGAAAGATTGAACTTGGTCAGGATAAATTTTGCATAGATTAGGGTAAGCTCCTATCTGACCTTTGTTTTCCTGCAACTTTTATTTCGCTACAGAAGAATTTAAACTTCTTTGCTAACCGCACGGTTTTCTAAATTGAGGAATCAATTCGTTTTAATTGTTTCTGCTCTGGCGTTCGGGTGAACTGTTTCACTTTGGCGTAGCCAAAAACAGTAAAAACGGATCTATCCTGCATCTTTTATAAGGGAATGCGTGACCGTGACTCTTATAATGACTTGGCCTGAAGGCATATTGAAGTTTAATGGCGTTTTCAAACGCAAACGCAAACACTGTACATTGATTTTTTTTTTACAAGTGGGTTATGAACTTATATCACATAAGATATCAACGAACTTAATTTAGTCATAACAGCGGTTTTACATGTTACGCGAACTCAGAAATTCACACCGCCCTGCCGTCACTCAGACTTACAGAAATAAACAAAGATAAACGAAGATTTCTGAGTGAAAGCCGAGTGAATGTAACGAGCACGCTCGTCGCTTTGCCATAAACAGCCCTTGTTCACGACCGATGCAGTTCATTCAATCCGCTGCCGAAGTCAGCTTTGGTCGACGTTGGAAATCCAAAGATCGCGTAATTTTACAAACCGCTATTAAGTCAAGATATACTTAAAACTTTCATAGAAAGAAATACACTTATTTCTGAAAAATAAGTGAACAGAAAGGTTTCCCGCCCTCCACTCCCTCCTGGAAATATGAATCGCGTCAATTCTAACCTAGCTCCGAGGCTCAGGGGAATAGATTAAAGAAAAGAAAAATCAATGTAACTTTCTTAAGTTTCAATCTTTTGAGCCTTGTAGCTAAGTCTACGAAATAGCTACATGTACGAAATAGCTTGTTATATGCAGAGGGGAAACAGCCATGAGAGGGGGGGGGGGGACTCCTATGTGAAAGGGGCGGGGATAATCGTCGTCTCTCTTAGGGGTGTAAATTTCGGATTTTTTGGTCTCACTTAGGGTGTTCCGTGCAAAACGCCAATATTTTTAGCCGTCAAGGTTTCGTTAAGGGTTACACACAAAAATATACAAATATAAATTCTATTTTTAGTTTTTTGGTATCTTTTAGTGGTCAAAGAAAGCTTGAGCCACACCCAGATTGGTCTCTTTTAGGGGTTCTTTTCAAAATTTCCGACGAGCATCCACACCCCTTTCATATAGGATTCCCCCCCCCCCCCCTTCCTGGCTTTCGACTTCTCGCTACGAAGAAACGACAACAGTTCATCAAAGGGCACACTTTTCCAAAAAGTACAATCATTTTCCAATCTACTTCTCCTTCACTGTAATTTGTTGTCTCAGTTGTTTCTCATTGAGTTGTGGCTTCAAAAACTCGGACAACAGCTGGCATCTGATTGGCCACTTCTGTAAGAAATCGACAACAATACAGAACTGGTTACTTGTAACGTTTCCTACAAGCTAGATTAATTATGCACACGTTCTCGTACAAATTTCTGTCAGACGGTCCGACAGAAATCTTTATTTGTTTTTGTTTGCACACCGGTATCAGTATTTTCTAATTTTGGCTTTGGCACAATTTTGGTATTTCGTTTATATAATCTGAATTTCGAGGTTCGATGGGACTTTGGCCTTTTGTTATACAAGAAATTATAAAACACGAGCTTTCGGTTATAAATCTGCAGCCTTTGACAAAGGTTGTTCACAAAGGTTGAGTATTTTTTCTTTTAATTTTTTTGATATGTTAAACCCTAGTTATTTGTTGTCGAGTTTTACACTAAGAAATTGCTCACATCGTGTCAGATTGCAATGTCCTCAGACTTGCGTGGAAATGTATTTGTTTATTATATAGTATTTGCCAACGACATATGTTTATATTATTTAAATGCATTCAGTTTTGCCGTTAATTAACTGACAGGAATATGAAAAGTGATTTTAACATCGACATCCAGAGGTCGGTTTGCTGTCGCATTTGTTTCTTATATTGGAAAATTAAGAAAGAACTGTTGACGACGCTCACGAAATTCTTGTCGAGATCCTTTAACATTGTAATTGAAATATCACCTTTTTTCCAACTGAAAATAACGTTCATAACTTCTCAAGTAGATTAGTGAAATGCCTTTCTTTAAACCAAAGGGATTCTAAAGTGGATTGTTGAAATGCCTTTAACTTGAAAAGAGTTGTAGTCTGTAAACGAATGCACAGATTTTGCAAGTGTAGGCTATCCACGGAATGAAACAGTCCTGTTTTCTCACGTGACCTATGCTAGAATATCTTGAAATTTTTGTTTTACTTCTTAATAGCAGACCTTAAATAATGGGTCTTCTGTGCAACGGCCAGCATACCATAACAGCACGTACAAGCTATGCGGTGAAAGGGTCAAAAATTGGTGAACCTTTTAACTACCGCTACAATTCCCTTCTCTCTGTTTCTTCCAAACTGATCAGATTTGTTGAATTTAAATTTGTAGAGCTGAAATTCTCCAAATTCTGAAATTTGTCTTGGCTTTGAGTGACGACATCATTAAGTTATATCACTGGTTTGCGCAAATTTGATTACGAGAACCACTCTGAAAATGATGTCCTCGATTGCCGTCGTCCGCCCTAGTTCTGACAGTAATTGTGTACTAGGGAACGCCGAAAAAGGCATTTGATATTTACTTAACAATTGATTATGTCGAAATAAATGTTAACTCAAGCACAGAAAGTAAACTATTTTCTCGATGAGTTTTCCAAATGTGTAAAAGCTCCTGTTATCGCACTTTTCAAATCATCTTGTTTTGAATAACTTCAAACAATGGAAACTCATTAACTCAGTAAACTTTGTCGCTTTTCAAAGTGTTTTTTTATCTTTTTTCTTGTACTATCTCTGAAGCCGTCACGAAAACGCGCAAATACAGCCAAAATCTTTATTTTTTAAAAGGAATAAGCTCCTGGATACGAAAATACTTATTTCTGAGGTTTATTACAAGGTCTTTGAACAGAAAATACAATGAAAAGTTTCAAACAAGCGTTAAGTACTACTTATGGTTTTCTCATTTTGAGGGGCCTGACATCTCCGCGGAAGAATGATTGCCCTACAAAATGTTTACATAAGAAGATATTTACGCTTCTGTCGAGATCGTTGAACTCGACAGAGAAGTTTCGTAAAAGGCGCCGACTAAATACGACTGTTTACACGAACTTCTGACTTGTGAAGCAATATAAACATTTCTGTTGTGATTGGAGTTTAGCACTTCATTTTAAGATTGTTAGAGAGATGATTTCCTTAAACAACGCTTTAACGCATCGTTCATCCATCCACAGATTGTTTGAACGACCGCAATTTAGCTAAGAAAATGATCGAGAGAAGGATCTTTGCCACGCGCGCTCTTACCTCAATAAACGGCCGAAACATCCCACATTTCTCCTCCGGGCTGTGCGGAAAATTGTTCTCTTCCGTTGTATCGTTGTGCAGCACGCAGCGAAGATGAGAGATGTAATCGATCGCCAATAACAGGATATTGAGCCTGGGTAGCTTGGTATCAGGTGGAACTTGCGGTAGTGTTTTTTGCAGGTTCAAGTACGCCCTCTTCATGTTTTGCGCTCGTACCCTTTCGCGCAGCGCGTTTGCGGACGGCGTGTCCGAACTCCCCTTTCGACGCCTTTTCGGTAGCTGTTTGTCCGTTGGAGGCGCGATAGCAGGGTTGAACTTTCCCATAGTTTCCAACTCTTATTGTTCGAAGATACGTTTTCTTGTTGCTCTTTAGCTAGTGCGCTAAATGTTCCGTCTAGTTAGTGCGACTGTATGGAACATAATCCCTGAATACCTCCCAGTTTGAAGACAGCGCGCTCTGAGCGCTATACATACATACGTGTGCAAAGTCTTGATAACGTGGTTAATTAAATCTAGATAGCGAATGCCGCCTGGAGATCAGATGTTATCCTGGTCATGGCGAAATGCCTTGCGCATTCACTGATTTGTGTTTCATTCCTTCTGTAATGAATCGCGCGAATTAAGCGATCGTTAATTGCCTTGGCGTGAAGTTAGCTTAACGTTGCATTTTGATGATGAGATTTTTATTGGAGCGCAATAAATTTGCAATTTGCTTGCGGAAATCGAGTTGTGTCTGCCCTTAAAAAAGCGAATGTTCCTTAGGTTTCAACAACGATGAGAGAAAACGATCGATTTATCGCTAAATGCTCTCAACAGCTGGCGAGCCCAAATTTTCTGCGGAACCATATTCGATGACCCTGAACGCTAGGGACGTTTTTAGAACGTGATAAGTTTGGTTTGGAGATGGATATTACGGCTGTACTTGCTACCTTCTTGTAAGCGAAGTTTCTTCGAAGGAAACACAGAATACCTTGTCGCGCACTTCTTCGAAAACAAAAGTGGATCATTTTAAAAGGATAACCTTATCGGGAATAACCGCTAGCGGACAAATTAGGCATGACCGCAGAGAGAGGCGGGTCTTCACCATGTGTACAATTAAAAGTAATGTACTGTTCTTTGCTTTAGTAGCTTTTCTCTTTGCTGGGCGTTTGAGGCTTGGAAAGATCTGTTTCTCCTCGGTAATTCAACAGACTACGACTATTGATCTGTGACACAGCTTTAGTTTGGAGTTCAGCCCGAACACTTGAGGAAGCGATACAGGGGCTTCTGTTTTGCTTCAATCTAGAAGTGAACCTTTTGTTACCTTAAATATCAGAAATTGATCCACTCAGTCGTTTCGCTATAACCGACGATATCAGCTTTAAATCTGGGAAAATCTGGGCTGGGTGACAGTACAGTACAAATTCAAAACTTGCGGTAGAAAACAAAGATAGAGCGGATAGAGAACAGGACTTTGGACTACGGATTTTCGGCTTTTTATTTATCTAAATGAAGTCGACAAATCGCCGTAGCAGAGTTCGCTCTAAATTCAGACCTCTTAGATAATGTCGCATGGTATTTAAAGTTATTACAAATCAAACTGTATTATTAAAAAGTAAAAATTTTATAGCGAGGAGATTCATTTGCGAATTCGAGAAAGAACAATCAAAACCTTAAGAATTTCCAGTACACGAGGCCAAATTATAACGCTTAGCTACAGTAAATCATTGTTTCGCCTGCACTTACCGCTCCAAAATCCACCCACAATGGGCTTCGATATCATTCCTGATTCCTATTTTCCAACTTTTATGTGCATTCTATCTGGAAAGCACATGTTAAAACCGACTAATGTGTTCGTGTTGAAAGCTCGCGTTCCTACACATCACGCGCGCAAATTTGCGAAGAATGGTTTTTGACCTTAACACAAACCACGCAAGCCACACCGTCTGAAAAACAAACGAATCTTTTGTCGATAATTGTGTTTTGTCGTTTAGAAGGTAAACCTTCGTCCGCCCGCCGTCCTCTTGTTGTAGCTATCAATAGCTTGAAGAGTGCCAGAACATTCCTTTGCCTTAAAAAAGATAGCCGGTTTTATTGAAGATGTGACGTTCGATAAGCATATATTGTGTTATTGTTGAGAACATCTGGACGAGCAAAGATGTTTGCATTCTTTGATTCCATTTTGATTTGACCTGTGTGGTTGTTGATGATGGTCTGACGATACAATTAATCTTTCATTAACGATGGATCGGAAGTGATGAAGTACGTTGAGATGCGCTTTCTTTTTCTGTGTGTGCGCTTTGTGAAGCAAAGTGGGTGGTTCTAAATAAAGCTGTCATGACAAATAGAAAGGATGGTGGCTGGGCGTAATTATAGGCACAAGCGCAACGAAACATGTTCGTTCTCATTTGCTTACCGTATTTTTTAAACGCCCTGGGCGCTTATTAAATTTTGGACCTTGAGAGTGGGCGCTTATTCGAGGTGGGCGTTTATTCGAGGCTGGGCGCCTATTAAATTTTCACTATTTTCAGCAAATAGTAAGTTTATTTTTGTAACAAAACAATAAATAATAACAAAACGTGAAGATGTACCAAATGAAAGGAGAATTTTAACTGTTCATTGAAAGTTTCTGTCTGTAAAATACTAAGAAAACTCAGTCATGGCGGAAGTCTCTTAGTAGTACTTAGTCAATTTCAATAATCAATACTCCTCTTGTGCACTTCAGTTTTTTCGTGGGGTGGGGGGGGGGGGGGTGGGCGCTTATTAACTTTTCATACCTTCAGGGGGGGCTGGGCGCTTATTCGAGGTTGGGCACTTAATCGAATAAATACGGTATGCGGGTGATTATGCTTTTGCTTATGCGCTAGAAGAACACAATCATCCTCCTAATAATAATAAGTTCTCACTAGGAATAAGCATAAACACGAGCAGAACGAACAATTGTGTTTTCGTGTGCTTATAATATTCCCAGTAAAGACATCATAAGAGAAATTTGCAAGTTCGTTCTTCTACTGTATTGCCTTTATGCTTATGACCTGTGAAATGATGCTAAAATTGTCAACCTCGTTCCCAGGGCTTTCCCGCCCGTTCCAAATCACCAAGGGAAAAGCCCTGGGAACGAGGTTGAAAATTGTGACAAAATACCAAGATGGAGGTGAAAGTGCATAAGTTATTTAAAGGAGGGCAAACAGTGATTAGTTTTTAGCAATTTTTCCAAGAACACGTTGAGAAAATTTGAAAAATTCTGCCCGTCTTTTTCAATTTGAGATCAAATTCTCGTGCATGCGTAACTCTTGATAGCGCCCCTCTAATACCTATAGTCCACTAGTATAGTAAAAAACAAACCAATTATTTTAAATCTCTCTGATAAAAATTTGGCTGGTGGACTGCAGGAGTCGAAGGTAAAAAAGCACTGTTAAATAGAAAAGGACAATTTCCTTCAAAATGTGCTTCTTTTTACGTAAATCTGATTTATGGGGGAAAAGCCAAATTTTTGTAATAAAAAACAATCTTGGGTATTTTTGGTTAATGCCTGTCAGATCAAACGGTCCCAGGATTTTTTATTCAACACGAAAGTATTGGAATCGTTTGATCACCCTCTTGGGACATATCAGACTTCTCGTTCACCTTGATGGAACAGTTCAACTTATTGCGCTTCGTTTCGCCACATACTACATTAAGACTCAGAATGTTGTTTCAAAATGTCGGGACCGTTTTGCAAGGGCTTTATGTCATGCAAATGAGCTCCAGTAAAGATTGACAAAAGATTCGTTTGTTTTTCGAAAGGACGAAACAACCTCGGTAGAGGGTCCTGAAGGGGCTGGCTGCCCTGTGGCCATCTCGGCAAGAAGTGAGTTTATTTTGCAGCGAAACATAAATAATAACAACGTAATGTACTAAAGAGTTTTAACTGTTCATGAAAGCTCTGTAAATAACAACATTCAACTCAATGTCAGTAGGTCATTACTCTTCTTGTACATCTCAGTTTTTTTTACGCTTATTCGAGGTTGGGCGCTTAATCGAATAAATACAGTAAATGAATTTCATATAATATATCTGCCTTGTTTCAACAAAAGTTGCCCGGCCGGCTGACAGAAAGGCTTGAAATTTACCAACAGCCACCCCCCCCCCCCCCCGAGGTCCCTTGGCTAGACCAGGGGACTAGCTGGAGTGTCTAGCCAACCCCGGTGACAGCCAAGTGCAGCAGGCAGCCAGACACAAGACAATATTTCCAGCAATAAAGAGCCTCAGTCACCGGCAATCTACCGGGCCGGGTTATTCGAAAGCTGATTAACACCACCCCAGGATTGAATGTTGATCGAGGGTTCAATTTCTCTTGTAAGAAAGTCTTTTTATTGCATACGGTATTGTATCATTTGAGATACGTCGACGTCAAAACTGAAGGATAGAAAATATAAACAGAAACCCTAATGGAAAAGTTTAACAAACTGAACTCAAAATTCACACTAATGGCCGTTTTCACACAAGAGACGGACAAATCGTCCAGACGGAAAATCGTCTTAGTGAAGACGGGACGGACGCGATTTTGGACATACAAGTCGTCTGAATTTCCATTTTGTCCGTCGATTTGGCCGTCTGGGAAGACGATTTTTTTAGGATGACTTGGTCGTCTGGACGGACAAGTCGTCTAAGGGCCTCTTTACATGAGAGCCGAGATGAGTTTCGTCCAGGGATGAATTTCGTCCCGGGATGAAAAAAATTCATTTTACATGAGCGTGTTCATCCCGGGATAAGTCGTCCCGCCCGAGTTGAAGTCATCTCGCCCGTGCTTACATACAACATTTATCCCGGGAGGACTGTTTACATGGTTTTTTTCGTCACGTTTCATCCCGGGATGACATTTCATCTCGGTGTTCATCCGGGAGAAATCGTCCGGGATGAACTCATCCCGGGACGAAATCATGTATCATCATGTAAACAGCAACAAGAAAATGACCAGACACCGAGATGAATTCATCCCGGGACGAAAGTCATCCCGGGACGAAAACTCTCATGTAAAGAGGCCCTTAAATTCACATTAGACGAACAAATCGTCAGACGACTTGTCCGACTGGGCGATTTGTCCGTCTTCTAGTGTGAAAACGGCCAATCCTGGATTAGCTTAATCGTGCTTTGAAAAAAAAACTCGCGCAAAGCAAACTGTTTCCCGCCGTTGTTAGACTGATTTTTTTACCAAAATGCACCCTCACTCAAAATGCAAAATATTTGCAAACAAACAATAAAAGTGTTGTTGAAACACATGCGAAAGCCTGATTATCATACGGTTTGCGATTGGCTGACTGAGAAAGCGTGCAAACAAAATTCGCGCCAAATCCGTGCCGTATTTGTCAGCGATTGGCTTGAGTTTTTAATCCATATTTCATGACAAATTGTAGAACGTGCTTCAAACCAAACAGGTCATGGATGTGTGAAGACGTGTCGTACGGCGAGGACAAGTTTGGACTCTTGAAGGAAGAAGATGTTTGGCGCTAAAATGAATTGGAGGGCTCATAGCTTGGAAAGATGTCTTCACGCTTTTCTAGCCAAAGGTGAGCAATGATTTCGGAAAATTTTTATTCAATGTTTGCCCAAAATACTAAAACGAATTAGAAATGTCGCTAGAGTGCGCAACACGTGCGCGTTCTGCCGTTAGCTTTTAGCATCGCCCCAACTTAAAACCGACAGCAAAGTAGTTTGAAATACAACAAGGGCGGCTGCCGCGTGAAGAAATTTAATCTCTCTACCTAAATTAATGCCGTGCAACTTTTGAAAAGAAATAACGTACGCATACTGAAGAAATGCGCTTGAAACAAGCCGAATTTAGGATTCAGGTTTCGAAAATGCACAATAAACTGCTTACAAAAGTATGTAAAATTTGCAACGTGTCCACGTGAGTTCGATATTCGTATTTTTAATTTAACGCCTGAAGGACCTTACCGTTACGAACATTTCGTGAAAGTATAAAATTTCCTCATGAACTTGACGGTGGCTTGCAAAATGTTGTTTGCAATTGTTTTAGCCCAGGAATGCATGCAACGGATTTAAAGCTTAGCAATAATGTTCGCACTCCAGTAGTCCGGCGGCTTAGCTCCTGAATTGTGCGATTTTTGATACAAGCACCAAACTTTGCAGGATTACAAGCATTCGCATACTAATCAATTCTTGATATAGTGCCAACGCCAATTTCCTATTTTCAGCCAGTAAACAGCAATGAAATTTTCAGCCGAGAGGCCCCCCTGCCCCTTCCCCACAAAGTATTTTTTCTTGTACTTTTATAAACCTTTTAGTCCGGCGGCTTAGCTCGAAATTTTAGTTGAATTGTGCACTTTTTGATACAAGCATGAAACTTGGCACAATGAAAGTGGTCACCAACAGAAATTTTTTCAGATATAGTGCCAAGCTCGAAAAACACCGGTTTCCATGGAAACATTAATTTATTTACCCTATTCAGACCGGGCTTTTTTGGATCTTTTCAGACCTCCGTAACTTCCAGAATATTTAAGCAATCACAATGAAACTTAGGGAATATATAGTATGTCCAAACACCTATCTCTTTTGGTATACGTCACGTGGGAAGATGACGTCACATGACGTGAAAATTACATCATAATGTCAAAACAGCCGCCATCTTGGATCCGCCATCTTGGATTTCGATTTTTTTCCAAAACGTCATAAAACCACCCAAAATTACTGCAAACTACTCAAAATCAATAAAACTGTGCTTAAAAACCGTAAAAGGATGAAAATAATTGCATTAAAATTATTTTTCATTAATAGAAACACGAAAATTACAAAATTGGGAAAACATGCCTGTCAAAATGCCGTTTCCATTGGTGACGTCAAGTTCCTGACACAACAACTTACCCTACCAAATTATTTCCAGATAAATTTTAGGCACTGTTTACACGGACACGGTTTCATTTGTAACCGCATCGCTTTCGATGCGGTTACGCCTTTCGTTTACACGGCGCCGATCGGAGACCACTACTGAAACCGGGTCGTTTTGAAAACGCTGTCAAAAGTGGAGCGTTTTCAAAACGATACGGTTTCGTTGGACGTGTAAACGGTCAAAAACGACGAAACCGCATCGATTTGAAAACGGCAACGTATTTTGGCACCAATTGGCTGGCTCACGAAGGGTAAACATGGTGAAACACGCATAGAGTGCAGCGCTTGCTTATACAATCACATTTGAAAACAGTCGGAAAATGGTTAAATAGGTTCCGTGTAAACACTTCGAAACCGTGTCGTTTTCGATGCGGTTTCGAGGTCATGAAACCGTGTTGATTGATTACCGTGTCCGTGTAAACGTAGCCTTAGATAAACTCGCAAAGTTTGGTAGCGTTTGGTTGAATCTTTAAAAAGTTATAAGCGTTCAAAGTCAGCACGGGCACTTTCCGCCCCTCCCGGTCTGGATAGGGTTAAAATCAATGAAATTTCGCGAAATATTTGTTTGTCCTGGTTTGTAGACAAATACTATTATGCCAGGTAGTGATACCAAGTCGCACGTACAAAATTTAGAATGAAATGCTGTAATTTAGACTGTTCACAGCCCTATATTTTCCTATTTTTTCTTCTGTTAGCGAACGGTTCACCGATCGCGAGAGACCTGGACGCTAGCGCAAAACAAAAGACGCGAGGGAGCAGAGGGCGGGGAACGAAAAATCTTTTCCCATGCAATAATTTCCTATTAAGTTATTGGTATCAAACAGATGGTAAAAAATAACAATTGTAAGCCTAATTAAAAGCATTCATATCTGTATTTATGAATACAAATCAACAATAAAAGGTTTATAACAGTACAAGAAGAAATACTTTGTGGGGAAGGGGCAGGGGGGCCTCTCGGCTGAAAATTTCATTGCTGTTTACTAGCTGAAAATAGAAAATTGGCGTTGGCACTATATCAAGAATTGATTAGTATGCGAATGCTTGTAATCCTGCAAAGTTTGGTGCTTGTATCAAAAATCGCACAATTCAGGAGCTAAGCCGCCGGACTATTTTATTGTTGATTTTATTCATAAATACAGATATGAATGCTTTTAATTAGGCTTACAATTGTTATTTTTTATCATCTGTTTGATACCAATAATTAAATAGGAAATTATTGCATGGAAAAAGATTTTTCGTTCCCCGCCCTCTGCTCCCTCGCATCTTTCGTTTTGCGCTAGCGTCCAGGTCTCTCGATGGGTGAACCGTTCGCTAACAGAAGAAAAATAGGAAAATATTGGGGTGTGAACAGTCTAAATTACAGCATTTCATTCTAAATTTTGTACGTGCGACTTGTTATCACTACCTGGCATAATAGTATTTGTCTATAAACCAGGACAAACAAATATTTCACGAAATTTCATTGATTTTAACCCTATCCGGACCGGGAGGGGCGGAAAGTGCCCGCGCTGCCTTTGAACGCTTATAACTTTTTCCAGATTCAACCAAACGGTACCAAACTTTGCGAATTTATCTAAAATTTATCTGGAAATACTTTGGTAGGATAAGTTGTTGTGTCAGGAACTTGACGTAACCATGGCAACGGTATTTTGACAGGCATGTTTTCTCAATTTTTTAATTGTCGTGTTTCTTTTAATAAAAAATAATTTTAATGCAGTTATTTTCATCTTTTTAAGGGTTTTAAGCACAGTTTTATTGATTTTGAGTACTTTGCAGTAATTTTGGGCGGTTTTATGACGTTTTGGAAAAAATTCGAAATCCAAGATGGCGGATCCAAGATGGCGGCTGTTTTGACATTATGATGTAATTGTCACGTGATGTGACGTCATCTTCCCACGTGACGTATACCAAAAGATAGTTGTTTGGACATAATATATATTCCCTAAGTTTCATTATGATTGCTTAAATATTCTGGACGTTACGGAGGTTTGAAAAGATCCAAAAAAAGCCCGGTCTGAATAGGGTTAATAAATTAAGGTTTCCATGGAAAACGGAGTTTTTCGGGCTTGGCACTATATCTGAAAAAGTTTCTGTTGGTGACCACTTTCATTGTGCCAAGTTTCATGCTTGTATCAAAAAGTGCACAATTCAACTAAAATTTCGAGCTAAGCCGCCGGACTACAGAGTTTGCGTAGCCTGTGAAATATTTTTAACATTTGAGCATGGACTTGTCTTCAAATTGCTCTTATCTATTTTCAGGAAGACTGACTTCACAAGAAGGAAAAAAGTCAAGAAGACAAAGAAGAGTTGAGGAATCAGGAAGAAATGCTTCAAAGATAAGACCTTTGAAATTATTAAATGACTTAAGCAAAAATAGTGGCTGAATAAATGTCTAGATTGTACGGGAATTTTACAGTTGGTTTTATGACATCGGTATTGATTGTCTGCATCGAGTGGTGAAAATTAAAAACGCTAGGGGCAGGAACTGAATTAGGGCAAAATACGCTTTTAAATGTCTGCACCATGTGGTAGCAATTTTAAACGCTAGGAACTAGGAATTGATGTAAAATACGTTCTGTGTAAAAGTCGTTCAACCGCAGCCACCATTTTTCAGACTTGATATATGAATGCAAACCTTGAGCGCTCGTCGAATTTGTTTTGGTTGTTAATTATTTTATGGAAGTTTATCTCAGAAAGGGGGGGAGTTTGAAATTTAAGTTTTACTGATAAATACTTTGCCTTTTTCATCAACTCAGAATTTTTGTTTTGTTACGACTTGCATTGTTAGTCAGAAAATTGCTGAATCTTGCTGAAAATTGATTTTTCGTCTTTGTAGTTTTCTACGTTTTTAAAAGGAATTAGAGACTTTTATAAAACACCCGACAGTGCCACTTTAAAGATTCACACCTTTGTGCTTTATCATCTGCCGTTTGACAAAAGAACACCGGCTTCTCAATGATCGAAAAGTTTAAAACATGCGTTAAAAAGATAAAACAATATTATTTATTTTCCATCGTAAAAATATCGAAATAAGAAATTTTGGAATTTTGGCTGGGAAGACTACGGAGCATGCGCGTGCCTGTGTTCTTTTGTCATTTGCGAGCTTGGTATATAAAACTCTGATGCCTGGTTTAGAGGATTTTGAAAATCAATCTTGAAAACGTCTTTATTTAGTTATACAGACCAAAAGCATCAAACGGTATAAGAAAAAAGCCGGTCAGTCAAAATTGACGGCAGAACTAAACCTCGCGCTGTATTGAGTGATTCTAAAGAAGCCTGTGTGACAAACCTCAATCGTATTGCAAATCTCGCTGTCAAAACCGCTCAAAAATGCAACAAACAACCGAAGGAATTGGTGTTTAATAAAATTTACTTGTTAAATCAGGGGCGGATCCAGGAATTTTCTTAGAAGGGGGTGCACCAGGTTCTTTTGGAAAAGAACTAACAGAAAAACCAAAACAAAAAATGCTCTACGCTGTACAGAACGATTAAAAATGTTTTGTTAAATAAAACGTAAAAAGAGCCAAAATCTTCGGCTGTTAAAATTGATCAATAGATTACAACAGAATTGATACATCACACCATTAGTTTGTCTAAACGTTTTCCGAAAATTATGACGGTTGTTCACATGCCTAAACTTCGAACGTTGTTTTGAGTCAATTTGCAAAACTGTCAAAAAATGAGAGAATTTACCTGTTAAAATCATACAAAAAGAAAAGAACGAATATTGTGTTCAATAGTATCTAAAGGCCCGTTTACACAGGCGATTTTTGTCGCGCAACTCGATGCAATTTTTGTCGCGCCGAAGTTGCATCAAGTCGCCGCGATATCGCGGCGACTTCATGCAACTTCGGCGCGATATCGCGGCGATAAAATCGCCATGAAATCGCCGCGAGTTTGCAAACGTGAAAACTAGCTGCGAAAAAATCGCCGCGATATCGCAGGAGTTTCGAACCTGTTCGAAACTTGATGCAACTTAGGCGCGACAAAAATTGCATTGAGTTGCGCGACAAAAATCGCCCGTGTAAACGGGCCTTAATTGTCTTGTTAAGGTCGCGGGGGACACCTTCGGCTCATCATTATGCATTTATTTAAAGTGTATGCACGAAGTACAACGACTGACATCGACAACTTTACGAGATATTTATGACTGGACAAAAATATGGGCGCGTGCGTGTGATTTGTAAAAAATCCCTGTTTCTTTGATATTTTAACCAATTTAAAGCAACACTTAGCGATATACGTTCATATAGATTGAAGGAAGTCTTTAAGCTTATTTTCATTTAAATTTGAATATTTCTGCAACTCAGAGTAATCACAAAATATTTGGCATAAACAATAGTTCTCATCATAAAAGCGTGGAATATAATTACCATAATTACATCTTTCCTTGGCAAAATGATCGTATTTAGGTCGGGACACCTTCGGAAATCTCAAAGTTTGGACTTTTCCGACAATTTTGTGGCAGAGAATACAGCGCGGATACAAAACTTCATTACTTGCCACTGCAGATAGGTAAACTATGAATACTGTAGTGTGTCATAACAGAAGCGGAATTTTAAAAGAGCGCTTTTAGAAAGAGGTAGAAGACATTGAATTCAAATTTGCGCACTTAAACCGCCATAACTTGCTGGCAAACTTGAAATTAAAAAATCCGCTTCTGTTATGACACTCTTGAGGTATTGACTGATTAGCTTTTGACAAGATCACAGTGTGGTGTCTCCTACTCGTTCCGCAAACTCTGCCACAAAACCATGTTTTTCCAAATTTGGCACTAACGAGGCTATAACATCGCCGTTAAATGCAATCTACCAAATAAAAGATGGCATTCACAATCTTTCGTCATTTCTTTATGTCTCTGTAAAATTTGAGCTTAATCGCACCCATAACAGCTGAGAAATAAGCGTTTTAAAAGATGCAGGTCAAGCAAAATTTTCCTTCATGAATTTATGCATGCAGTTGGTATCCCCCGCGACCTTAAGGCCCGTTTACACGGGCGATTTTTGTCGCGCAACTCAATGCAATTTTTGTCGCGCCTAAGTTGCATCAAGTCTCCTGCGATATCGCGGCGATAAAATCGCCATGAAAACGCCGCGAGTTTGCACGCGTGTAAACTAGCGGTGATAAAATCGCCGCGAAATCGCAGGAGTTTACCATGCACTTCGGCGCGACAAAAATCAAATGTGTAAACGGGCCTTTAGTCTTTCATGAAAAACGATCCAAAACACGGGGAGATTGTTCTAGTAAACAGTATGAAAACTAAAGGAAATTACAACTGCACCTGAGTAATTTCTCAAAACCCAAGAATTACAAAAACCCAATCTTGCTGTCAAAGAACAACTGAATATTTTTATGCTGGTGTCTTACAATTGTCTGGTTTTGTAAAATCAACATCGTTTTCTCTTTTTCTAAAATTATAGACCACAAAATTTACAGCTTGCTTAAAATTGTTTGTCATTTGCTTTCGTTGTCTTGGTAGATTTTGGTCTGTATAACACTCATGTCATTTATGTTTTGATCCTTTGTTTTTCTAAATCACGTTTAATTTGGGACTGAAATTGGAACAACGTCATTGTTCCTTGGACCAGGCATTGGGTTTTATAATATTTAATTTTTATTACGTAGAAAAGATCTTCTTCTGCCGACATTCGCTGTAACACAGGACTCGAAAGAAATTTAAGAAATTAAATTCGATTATTTTGAGCCGATTTTCGAATTATTGAATTATGCTAACTGAACTTGTCCAGAACGTTATTTTTGCGCAAGATTTGGAAGAAAAAGTTAATGAAGCCAAGCAATTGTCATACATCCGAGCCTTTATAGCAAAAACAACAGCTTTATCGTTCCATGTCTCGGCAAAAAATATTTTACTATAAGCAAAAAAGAACGCGGAGCCAAAAATTGCTATGTCTGTGCCTTTGTGGCAAAAACAACAAAAAGGTTTACTGCATGGCCTATGTCATCGCCAAAGCTTAAAAGAGAGAAAAAAATTATTTTACTGCTGCCAAAAAAAACATGGAGCCAGGTTAATAATTGTAATGTCTAAGCCATTGTCGCAAAAAACACAGCTTTATTGGCCCATGTGATCGGAAAATTAAGAAAAAAAATTTATCTGACATCTTTTTGCGTCAGTGTCCTGTGTTACACGCGAAAATTGATGGCTGAAAAAGGTCTTGTTTGAAGCAACATGGCAAGTTCATCAAGACATTTCAAAAGGTCTAAGGTGATTGGAAAAGTGAGAAACCTTGAAAAACACTAACTGTAGCCACGCTGTCAGTTTATAAAGAGCTGACTATAGCTTGCCATGTTGCTGATCTTTAAAGTAATAGTATACACCATATCGTGCAAAAATTGAACGGTTCGGAGACGGGTATTCTCGACTTTAAATTTGATTTGGCTAAGACGTGAACAGAAAAACTTTTTTTTGAGTTTAGAAATGTTTAGAACCAAGCATACGTTTGGCGATTTTTTTCTTAAAGTTGTTTTTGCACAAGGTGGTGTTTACATGACTTTTGACGGAAAATTTGAAGGGAAGCCATTTTGAATTTTTTGTCGAAACAGTTGCCAGGGGAAACGCTGTGCAAATTTTTTCAAATTTTCCCGCCAAAAGACTTAGTATATATAGGGAAGTTTTTTTCTCGACACCTTTTTTATTGATGTAATTGAATTTTACTTAACTAATTAAAGTTTAAAAGTAATTTAAAGTCAATGCACTTGTTGTTTGAAATATAATTTGAAATATAATTCAACCTTTTAGGTTGCGAAGTTGTATTAATAAACTATCTATCTATCTATGATAATAAAGTTCACAATGAATATTTGAAAACTTGGTTTTGTTTATTGACTATACTTTATTACATCAAAACCAGTGAATTGAATTTATTGACAACATAATTAAAGTAAAATACAGAGTAGATAAGACTTAATAAACCACTTGGAAATTTTTTTTTAAAAAAACGGCGCATGCGTATTTTAAGCGCCCATATTTTTTCTAAGTTTTTTGGCGGGAAAATTGAAAAATTTTAAACAGATGTTAACAAGGAAACAATTCTAGCAAAAAATTGACATAACATCAAGAAAGAAAACTGACCTTGCAACTAAATCCAAAATCTTGAATGGCAAACATTTTGGTTTGTGTAAATACAATTCGTATTTCGAAATTGAAAATCCTGTTGACACTTGACGATTGTCCGAAAAATAAACGTTTCAGCTGCAATCCTCGTCGAAATTTAATTTAGTTTCTCTACCTCCGTCCTTGTGCTTGCTGGTTTACATACTGTTGTACAAAATTCTAACTTGAAACAGCGAAGGTAGTTAATATTCAGCAATCTGTGGAGAATCAGAAAAGGAAAAATTAGTAAATTCATTAACTCTGATACTCAATTCAACAAACATAAGTTTTCAACGTCTGGGAAAGCTTCGAAGCTTCCTTGACATTTACTTGGGCGCTGAACTACGAAGGTTTAACTTCGGAATGCCAATAGCTGATACTACTGATTAATTATTTTCTCACGGAAAAACTGTTTTTAAAATACAGCATGCATTATAAGGCACTGGATTCCATATCATCGGGAAAAGAGTCGAGTGCATCAGGGTTATATGTTCTGCTCAGGAGAATTCAAAATGACTCCAGATATTTGCTGCGTATCATCCTAAATCCCACAAAGTACTAAAAAAAATTTCATTAAGTCGTTTCAGTTTTGCAATAAACACACGTAGCTAGCAAAATTATTTTGCAAAAACATTATCATAAGTAGCGGGCTGGCGGGCGCATTCACGCGGCTGCAATACCCGTAAGGTTTGAAGTTGGTTCTACTGATTTCATTTTGCTATGGTTATAATTTACAATTTGCAAGGTTGAATGCTGCTCACAGTTGGCTAAAAATTTGCAAAGGAATCCGAAAATTTGCAAAGTTCTTGCCTTAACTTGCAAAACTAAAATGCAATTCAGACTCTCCCGTGCTCCAAAATGAAAAGATAATATGCAAATCTTTGTTTACAATAATTGCCTCTTTAGCATAATAAGCGCTTCAGTCTCTCTTCGATCTACAATATCTCAGCTCCGAATATTGAAAGGACATGGCACTCAGCCCTTTTGTAGATTGAGCCCAATTATTTATGTTGCGTGGGTTTAAAAACTCGAAATTTAGAAAGAATGCCTCTTAGCCCCTTTGCATTCCAGCAATTTTGTAGTGTTTGAAAGACAAATATTCTTAATATTACAAGCAAAAAGCTTAACATCTTTACCTCTTTTGCGTGCATGATGCCTTTTCTACACAAAGCAGCATGCTAATAAGGCCAAATGTAAACAATATCGAGCGCAACATTTGCCTATTACATGGGCACCGCCAGCAATAATATGGAAACCAGACAACGGAAAACATGCCGACAAAAAGACAATAAAAACCCTTTTCACGGGTCAAGCAAAAACGTTAATTGATATGCTTTGTATTAGCTTCCTGACTTACTTTTTTCTGTGTTTTCAACTTGAGGAGGCCATGCCAGTGGTCCTATACTGTTACAATCAACCTGCTTGTTGGTGTATAACCAGACTAGGTCAGTGTTTAGTTCCCGATTCGTTGGTCAGTGGCGCAGTGACCTCGTGGAGGCGCTGGGAGGTCCGCCCACGAACTCCATTCCTCCTCCAAGGAGCATGACGTGCACCTGCAAGAGCCTGGAGAGCAAGAGAATGATACACTTCATGTTATCATCACTTTGAGGTTTTCTAAGACGGAGGAGGAAATTGTTGGTTTTTTTAACAGTAGCGAATTATGGACACAACAGATCATTCAAAGTGCACTTTTTAAATATTTTATCGCATACCTGACTTTCTCTTTTCTGCATTTACTGTATTTCGATCTATTGCAATGTCAAATCCTACCGAAATTATTGTTTACGATATTTCCAGTTCATGCTGGCTTTTAGAAGGGCAGTTCGGCATCTGACACATCAACTTCTTATGATTTCGGCCAAAAAAATTCAATGTTAAAACAAAATTTGTTATAAGCTTCCTTGTATTAATCGCGTTAATTTCCTTCATTTTAAAAATTGACCTCCTCTTTCGCGTTAATTTCCTTTATTCAGGAGTAAGTTCAAGTTCCCCTCCAATTCAAATACCTTAATTAACACGAGCGTTAATTTCCTATAATAAGGTAGTTTTTCCTGAAATTAGAGAAGACTGGGAAAGCGTAAAAAGTTCCCTTCTCTTCCTAACAACACCCCCTCCCCAAACTGTGCACTACAAAAGTTTAAATCGTTCCTCCAAAGGCTATAATTCAAGTCTACTGCCAACGACAACGAATCAAAAACTTAGTTTAAAGAAAGAGAAAATCAATGACAGAAAAACCAAAGGCCTAAATTACACACGCCATTAAGTTGTATTACCGCAGTAGGCAGCTTTCGTGAATAAAATTAATACATTTTAAACCATGTTTACCTAAACAGTTTAGCGTGTAAATCAGTGGGAAGCAGTTAACAATCAAAACGTAACGAAATTCACTGAGCTGTCTTTAGTCGAGGGCAACTAAATTCACAATATATTTGTTTGAAATTGTACAGTTACCTCTTTAGAGAACGCTTCCAACGATATAACTCTTCGGCGGCAGTTGAATGCCCACACGAGCGCGACCCACAGCGCGAGGACGTAGACATCGTAAGAGCCACAGTTGTTTTTCGACACTAACAAAGTTGGTTGAACTGATTTCCTGGAATTCTGTGCCGTAGAATAAATATAAAACGACGTTAAAGTTAAGCTTCGTTCACGCTCCTCTCCTCGTGCAAAAGTGATACAAAATTATGAATAATTGAATATTAATTAGAATTTATTCTAAGGCCCCGTCCACACTGACCCGGGCAAATTTGAAAACGCATCTTTTTACCCCGGTTAGGCCAATCGTCCACACTGAAACGGATTTTTCGGTCACCGAAAATGGTACTTTTCAAAAACGCTTACCAAAGTGGGTAAATTTGAAAACGCCGGCTAGGTGGTGTAGCCGTGTGGACGGCGAAAACGGGCGAAACAGGGACTTTTTGAAAACGCTGACGTCAAATAGTCATGTGTTCTCTGTCAAAACAAAAGGTTAAATTAGCTTAACAATAGCTCTGTGCGTATCGTTTTCAAATTTACCCGGGTTTATGTGGAAGGAAAACATTTTACGTTTTCAAATTTCTTCGTTTTCAAATTTACCCGGGTCAGTTTGGACGGGGCCTTATTCTATCTGTTCGTCGGGTTTTAAAAAATCGTTAACGTTTTTTTTTTTTTATACCATTACCTATTTTAGATAAAACCTGATTGATACTAAGTCGACACAATATTTTGCGTCAAAAATAGTCTTACTTTATATTGATTAGTGAGGGCCTCCCGGAAGGGGGTGGGGGGTGGGGCGGGCGTGGCCTGTTCCCTTGTTCCCAACAAAATTTTCCTTGTGTCCCCGCATTCTCTAAAAATGTTTTCTTCAATTTTGATGTTGGCCTGTTCCCTAAAAATAAAAATTAATATGCTTTCATACCTGTGTTCTCAGTTTTATTTTGTTATGTTTCCATGTTTCAAAAGAGTTAATGGCCATGTTCCCTTGTTACCGGAAACCCCTGGGGAGAGGTGGTGGGAAACCTATTGGCAAAGTGGAAAGAGGGATTTCTTCAAAAATAAGAAAAATATCCAGAACATTACACACAAGTTTTCGCCAGAAAAAGCACAAAGAAGCAAAAACCACTAAAAAGGGTAAGGTACTCTCCACCGCCACCCCCCCCCCCCACCCCGCTCCCCAAACTTGAATTTTGTATCTGCTATCAATCACCTACCATTTAGATAATACTTTTGGGTGAAAATAGATTAGCACAGGGGTGGGGTGGGGTGGGCAGCTTAATAGATAGGAGATTAATAAATCAACTGAATGCATTGGTCACACAACACATCTCTGCGATTTGGGCAGAACCTGTACACATGCACACGGCTGTGTTGCGTGACCATTGCATTCAGATGGTTATACATGTAATTTATTCTGGGAGATATTACAGTCAACTCTCTCTAAATGGACACCTCAGTCTAGACATATAAGACAGACACCTCCAAAAGATGGGACGGTGTTCCATGGGACAGTGTTGCATCCTCCAAAAGATGGATGGTGTTGGCCCATTAATTTCTTTTTCAGTCATTTTACTGTTACTTAACACCCTATAAGATGGACACCTCTCTATGGTGGACAGTGAGAGCCAGTCCAACGGTGTCGTTTTTCTTAGAAAGAGTTGACTGTAGAGCCTTGTAATGGAAGGTCTAGAATTCACTACAGTTTTCAAAGGAAAAATAATCTGGCAGTTATTTGCATCTATTCTTGGCGATTGTTGGCTATCAACAAAACCCCAGCCATTCAGACTGAAATCCTGAAAGGGTTTGCAGTTTTGGATAATGCATCTGTAGGTAACAATAGATGGGTGGGGTGTGTCAAAGGCTTGATAGAGAAAGGGCAGGGCTGCAAATATTTCCTATTTATTTTATAGAATGCAGTGCTTTAGCGAGTGGTAGCAAATCGAGAAAAATGGTATCCACACATGTGTGGATATCAATGGTATCCACACATGTGTGGATATCATTTTTGACCAATCATCTCGCAGTTTGCCAAATTTCATAGCTCAATGAGCCAAAGTTTATCGATATTAAGTCGAAACATCTTCGGATCTTCCTCGGCAATCTTCGGTTAGCTTTGTAAATCTTCAGAAAATGTTCGGAAACATTTGTACGACCTTCAGACAACATTTCTCGTGTTCAAAACCGATATCTCACTCGTTCGCTGCGCTCACTTGTGAGATATAGATTTGAACACTTGAAGATAAATTTCATATCTCCGAGCAACCATGTAATATCCTCTATATGTCCTACTAAGACACTATCTTGGTCAGACAAAACAACATTGTGGTCGGACATCACCAAAAACAAAGGTTGAATCATGGCTGCTCTAAAATGATTTACAATCAAAAAAATTGTCTGGATATCATCTCCAGCCACACTTGGGATTTCGTCCAACATGAGCAAATTTTGGTCGGCCAATGTCCGATGACCGGCAGTTATTTGCAGCCCTGAAGGGGGTGTGTCAAAGGCTTGATAGAGAAAGGGGGTGTGTTTGAGAAAACACAAATACTCTGGTTTTAAGAGCTATTTTATAAGTAGATATAAAATGTTGTTTGTAGTCGTTCTGAGCAGCCGGTTCTTGTTCCTGAAATCCTCAGTACCCACAAGGACATTTTCCTCTGACCTGCATACTCTTAACTTTCCCCATCATGCATAGGATTTCAGTTCAGGAACAAATATCGACTGCTCGTAGGTCAAGTTGTAATTATGATCTGACTCCTGCCTTCAAGATGCTGGACCACACAAATCATTCTGTGTTTAATTTGCACTTTTCTGGTCCTTCCATCTGGGACAGCTTGGATGTAGAATTAAAGAGTTTATCTCTACACTCATTTAAGCAAGCTATGAATAAGCCTTAAGTACTTATGGCTAATGCTGACTTAGTGTTTTAATTTTTTTGCTCATATAAAATGCATATAAACAGGTTAAATTGGTTCCATCACTTTTTTGGCAAAATAAAATGGTTGTTGTTGTTGCATGAAAAAGCAGGTTATGTAATGAAAGTGAGGCAGTTGGTGTGGGAAAACGAGGCATTTCCAGGAGAGAAATGCAGCAAATGAAACTCTTGTGCACGCATACACAGATGAATAAGTAAGCTTAATTAGACAACAAATCAAACACAGTTTAGAGTTGCTTCACACTCCAATCCAAAATCAAGCCCAAGGGTTTAGCCACTTTATGGGGCTGAACAAAAACAAAGCAAAGTCAAAATTAGCACATAAGTGTGAAAAACATACCTTATACAAATATCTTCACATCTAGGAAATTTTATGATCCATTCACAGAAGACCAGATGATTTGGCCATCATATTGTTAGCCTGCGTTTTGTGCAAACCTGAAAGAGTTAACAGGTGTGTCTGCTTATAGTACTTCACTGCTTAATTAAATTTGATAAAGAAAATCTTTTGAGCGATAAAATAATATCCTGCTACCAAATTTAAAATTGTAAAAATTGGACATTTCAGGTAAAAATACTGTAACCTTTTTCAGCAAATAATAATTAAAAACAGGGTCCGGATATAAATGAAAAATGTTTTAAGAATCCCGGCCTGAGCAATTTATGAAAATCGATGATGGAAATCAATCAATCAATCGATGCTGGTTTGTTAATTGATATTGATTGGCATCGGCCAATCAATGACCAACTGATAGTCACAAATGAAATTCCCTTAATTACATCAAATGCCATCGATTGCTATCAATTTTCATTGATATATCTCGCAGCATACATCGGCATCCCCAGGATATCCAGAAATAGATTAAAGCAATCCTCAAATGACTAATTACGAGCGAGCAGTGTCTGACGAGCGGGGAAGAAAGAGATGTGACACTCGTTACAAAATGTGTTGTTGAAAGCTACCGAAGTTACAGCCGAAACAGCTGATGAAGGAGGTCATTCCTGCAGTTCCTGCTCCTCAAGTTATTTAATGATGTCATTTTTGATCCTGGTGTATATAAATGGGAACTGGCAAATTCAATGCTGGGGACGAGGGTTACTGCCTAGTACTCTGTGAGTGGGATCCTATCCCGGGTGGGGGCAGGGCCAGGGGGCAAAGGGAGTGGGAATCATACTAGCTGCAGAAACGGTAACCATGTTTTTAGCTCTGGCCTGGTGAGCAACTAGGTTTGAAAATGGACTTTACTTGTACTGACTTAGGGCTCATTTATTTGCATAGTTACAGCATACATGTATTAGCAGAAAGCAAAATGATGCATTTTTTGTGTTGCATTTCTGGTTATATGACCATTTAGAGCTGGGGTGTAAGTTTAATCAATGATAAAGAGTAAAGAGCTAAATAGGCACGAGGTGCAATGATGTGAGCATGTTGTTATATTTGATTATTTTGAGTGCTATGCAGCAAGAACTCCAGAATCAAACAATAATCTTGATCTTGATTTAGCACATTATTATCTGGCAAAAACTAGAATACCAAACTAACAAAGAAATCATGAGTTACCCCTCTTACAAGCAATGCAAAAAATGTTCATGAGAAGCCCCAATGCTTGTGTCTTGTTTTTGGCACATGACACGAAGCAAAAATGATTTGCAATTTGAATGATGCGACTCTAAAGCAAGTATACCCTGAGAAAACATTACTCAGAATAAAACCATGGCAATTTTCAACCACAGTTAAGTATGTGTGTCGAGTTTGCAACAACAACACTGAAATTTGCTGACTTGAATGCGATAAATCAATGACTAGTCACATACTGTATGTGCATAACTAGGGAATCTGACCTAAAAGAATAGGTTTTCAAACTTTCAACTTTTTGTAATTATTATATTTATGCCAAAGCAAACTGCACGGGTATATGCTTATTAAATGTTGAGGACTCAACACATTTATATTCATGTTCCTTAGGCATTTCAACATTAGGTTGCTTTGCTGTTGTTGTTTGTTCTTGGTTGCGGCTGCTGTTGTTGTTGTTTTTCAGGGTAATGTGTTGTTCCAGAAAATATCCATACCCCTCCCACGGAAGGTTTTTGGTTGCAATCCCTGGCCCACCCCATTGGAAGTTCCAGTGAAGTCCCATACCGTAAATGATCTAATAAATACCCACTCTCAAATAAATGCCCCATATCTTATAAACGCCTCCCCTAAGGTGTAAAGTTTGTATGAGGTGTAAAGT
Source organism: Oculina patagonica (assembly GCF_052425735.1). Classification (NCBI taxonomy): domain Eukaryota; kingdom Metazoa; phylum Cnidaria; class Anthozoa; order Scleractinia; family Oculinidae; genus Oculina; species Oculina patagonica. The sequence continues at coordinate 5,260,723 of NC_135760.1, forward strand.
TTGTATTAGATGCCCCCTCTTATGAATGCCCCGTGTCTAATACCGGTAGTTCCCGCCCCCCACAAATCTCCTCAAAAACCAAGGAATAAGCTCGAAAAAGTAAAATCACGATATCTATTTAGCCGGTTTCTAGCTTGACTCGGACATTTAAGAAGCCAATGATGATGATGGACATTGATATCGAGCTATGAATGAGATCTCCAGGCTTTGCATTAGCGCTGATTAGATTAGTCTTCTAGTCACAAACCTTGTTTTCTATCTTACTCCCCAAACAAACTACCGTATTTTCTCAATTAAACGCCCCCGGCGTTTATTTCAAACTTGGCTTGGCGGACCTGGCATTTATTTGAAGCCGGCGTTTAATCGGGGCCCCGCGTTTATTAACGGACTGCAATTTTCTGTCAAATTTTCAGATTGATTTATTGTTACCGATCTCCGAGACCAAGGGGTAGTTAGTCAAGGCGGGACGATTTTTCTCTTCGTTATGCCCCGAAAAACTGCCCCTGGGTATCCAAAGTTAATAAATACCCAAAGGTACATTATTGTGGATTGGCGTTTATGTTGTAATCAAGATTCGTGACAAACAGAACATAAACGGTATATGAACAATTAAGGAGCATGCAACGTTTACAAAGTTTTAAGTTCATAAACGGCAATGTCTCCAACGTCCTCCTCGTTTTTAAACGACCTCTTCCAACTTATTAACAAACGCTGGAAGAATCCTCGACATTTCAACGACTGTGAGCACTAAGCAAGAAGGGAAATGCGTCAGTCATGAAGACAGGAACGCGAACACTGCTAGGTTTTATTTTGTTGTACAGCGTCCATCATAGCTATGTTACGCCGGACTTTTCTTTTGAACGTTTATTTAAATTTCCAAAGCAGCATACCGTACTAGTATGTCATAGCAGTGCCATTCAGGTAACCTGCGATCAGGCGTTTCTTTCCCTTGCAAAGATGAGAGAGGGAAAAAGAACGCCTGATACATTTATTTAACCGGCCGCCAACCGACCCCAAATTTAAATAAACTAAGGTGTCGTCGAACTGTCAAACCACTCTTTGTAGATGGCGGCAAATTCGGGACTCGGATATCCACCAGGGGTGAAAAACGTCTGCAGAATAATTATACATGTACAGCCTGTATTAAAACTTTTTCGCCGTGCTAAAATAAAAATGCTTTCAGTAGGGAGAAATGGCACTTGTGAATGTATATTTATCAGCGATAGATGCCGTCCCTTACAGCTAACAAAAAAGGAATTTACAGATGAGCTGTTTCACGGCGCGGATAGCATCGTGTAGCTTTTATAAAGTAAACACTGTAAACATTCCAACACCTCTGGAATATTGTTTGGTGAATTTGTTTTCCTGAAACTCATTCGATGAATTGCCAAAACACCGTCACGAAAACAAATTACGCATTGTCGAACACTCTATCTGTTCTGCATTCAGAGAATTACACTTGAAATTTGTCAGGGCTTCAGCTAACGTAGAAGAAAAATCGTCCTCGCAATTAACGCGCCTCGTCTATAAAGCCATTAGCACCAGCTTTTGACCGGAAGTCTCGTTGAAATACTACAGCCAATCAGTCCACACCGCTTCATTTAGTATTGTTTCTCGACCAATCAGAAAAAAAACCAGAATCCGGTTTTTTTACATACATTTCAACAAGTAAATGTATCATGCCCTCCTTCCCCGGAGTGGTAAGTAGCGAGGGAGGGCATGATCTCAGGTTACATTCAGGAGAATAATATTTACTTTTTAGCTTGACCTCAACTAAATGCCGGGACCTCGAACAAACGCCCCCGGCATTTATTTAAAAATTAGCAATTTTGACCCGGCGTTTATACGAGGCCGGCGTTTAATCGGGGTCCGGCGTTTAATCGAGAAAATACGGTATGTGTCTTATTGTTTTGTTGACGTTGTCCCTGTTTAAGTTTCTGCAGCTAGTATGATTCCCACTCCCTTTGCCCCCTGGCCCTGCCTCTCTCTTATTAATTCCTCAGATCTATTTAACACCCCCTCTAGGACCCTTAAAATTTAATAGACGCCCCGGGCATTTATTAGATCATTTACGGTACTTTCCTTTAAAAAGTTTGGGTTTTGCGGGGTTGAAAACCCAATTTTTGATGGCTCTTAGGAGTGCAGTTTATTATTACCAGCAGTATCGTTCTACAATAATTATTACTTAAATGGGGCCCATTTTTATATATTTACGAAGTGGAAAATTTGTGTATGTTCGCCAGGTTTGTAAAGCTCCCGGTGATGGGGTACTCTAATATAAGGGCTAGATGGTGTATGTGCCACTCAACAGGGTATGCTTTTTGCCTCTCTAACTCTGGATCAGGGTATAAAAATCACCCTTTTGACTCTGGAACAGGGTCGATTTTTCCCCAGAATCCTGATTAAGTATGATCAGGTTTATAGCTGCAAAACTCCACTCCCATCATTGCCTAATCTCCAAGACACAAACAAAATCAAGCAAGTGCTTTGTGATATATGCTAGTGTTTTTGTTATCTATCTATAGTTTTCCATTGTTGATATATTGTGGAACAGGGTACCCTCTAAAACAGGGTGGCAAATCCAGCTTTTTTTCTCTGGAAAGCGGCACCCCCCATAGTTAATTTTAGGGAGTACCCCCCCCCCCCTGGGTAAAGCTTTGAGAAATGTAAAAACGTCCTGGTATGTTCATGTTTAGATTTGTTGTAAAAAACAACTAGTTTCAGTTTTAGTTTCGGAAGATAAAAAAATGCACTTGCCAAACTGGTAACTGGGTGAGTAATTCGGACAGGCTTTACACAAGGTTGCATTGGTATGTGACAAGTGCTCATTTCAAACCCTGCTTTTGAGACCCCCACCCCACCCCCTTTGAATTTCCAATGACCTTCCATGGTATGTGTATGGATATTTTCTGGAACTGCACAATCCTCTGTTGGATAACACCTTTGTCCAACAATTTACTGCTCGAGTGGCAAAATTTTTGAAAAGATTGAAATACATATAAATTTAATATTTCCAGCTCTTTCCATTCTCATTACCCTTTCTTATTTCATTTCTGTTCTATCATATTAAGCTTACGTTAATCGGCCCGGTGAACAAAGGCGGGCTCAATATGGTCAATTTCAACTACGTCAACAAGTCCCTAAAAATTGCTTGGGTAAAACGTTTCTGTGATGAGCCTGAAAACAACTGGTGCGTCTTTCTTAATTCGTTTTTGTTAAAATATGGAGGTGCTTTCCTGTTTCAGTGCAATTTCAATCTAAATTACCTAGAGTTAAAAAACATTCCAATTTTTTATAAAGAGATTCTGTCAAATTGGCAAGAATTTCACTCAAATGACCCAGTTAATTCCACATATTTTAAAGAAGAGATCTTATGGAACAATCGTTTCATAAGGATTTGCAGCAAATCATTTTATTTCAAATCGTGGCATAAAAATGGAATCGTAAAGGTTCGTGACCTTCTAACCGAGCAGGGAAACTTTCTATCTTTCGAACATTTTAAGGCCAAGTTCGGTGTCCGTACAACTTTTTAGGACTACGCAGGCGTGATCGCCACAATCCCAAAAGCCTGGAAAACCGCAATCCTCGATACTCCTTCAGGTAATCAAAGAACGCAAAACGTCTTAACAGCAGATAATGTTTCTGCCAAAAAGCTCGCTCTCTGCTCGTCGAAAAGTCCTTTTGCCCACCCACTGTAGAACACTGCCTACAGAATCAAAATGTTACGGACTTGGAAGCCATCTATGAACTACCTTTCAAAATCACAATAGAAAATAAACTAAGAAGCTTTCAGTACAAATTAATCCATAACATTCTCCCTACAAACCAAAGACTATATAAAATGAAGATAAAAGCCTCACCGGTATGTGAGTTAATGTGTAATTATGTAAATGAAACACTAGAACACATGTTTTGCGAGTGTCCTAACGTGAAACAATTTTGGATCATGGCAATCGAATGGTGGAACGTAAAACGCTTTGAAAACATAAATCCAAAACCTATTGAAATTCTTTATGGCTATAAACCAGGATCTTCTAGTTTTTATGCGCTAAACCACTTCTTTTTAATAAAAATCAAGTCTGAAAATCCAATGTTTGAGGTCTTTCTTTGTTTGCTTAAAAGTAAAATTCAATCAGAAAGAGAGATTGCTATCAGAAATGGTAATTATAATAAACATAGTCCTGAACAAGTGGACCACCCTTTGTAGCAGTAAAAACACATAATCTCTTTTGTTGTTACCCAAAGCCAGCTGCTAGCTATATATTGTGTGTGTGTAGTTGTATACCTTTCTTTTGCGCTTCTAGTGTACTTTTTTTTTCTTCTTCTTCTGTCGTATTATTACAAGTATTGTTGAGTAAAAAAAAAAATCCGGCTATTGTGTATTAGTGTTGTCTTTATTAGTGTTTAAGTATTGTAAGTATTGTGCTAGCTGTTATTGTAAGTGTACTTATTATTGTAAGTAAGGCGTCAATTATCTAAATAAAAAAAAAAAAAAAAATAAAAATTTTTTTTTTTTTTTTTTATGTTTAAAAATTATATTTTTTATATGTTTTTTATTTTTTCCTCCCCCCCTTTTTTTTTTCTCTTCTTTTTTTTTTTTTTAAAAATGCAAAAGTTAATAAATGCAAGATGTAGATGTTGCTACGCATCTTGTGTTCTCCCGGCGTATCCAATCGAACGTTCGGTAATCGAACCCAATCGAACACCAATCGTTCGATTGGGTTCGGTAATCGAACATAATCGAACTCACAATATTTAAAATTTGGTCAATCGAACAAAATCGAACGTTCGATTACCGAACAGTTGACAATCGAACAAAATCGAATGTTCGATTACCGAACAGTCGACAATCTTGGGTTTTGTACTCAATCGAGCGTTCGATTACCAAACTTCTGTTTGTTAATATTGCGGACATTTTGTACGGTAAACTGTCCCCCTGATTAGTCCTGCGTGTTTTACTTATCAAAAGACGGATTCCGAACGAAATCGAATCGGATTGGTTTCGCTTGTGCTCGATATATTCAATTGGTTCGAAAATCGAACTCACAGCAAAATAGATGTTCGATTTTGTTCGATTACCGAACCCAATCGAACAATTGGTGTTCGATTGGGTTCGATTGATTTTTGGTTCGATTTTGTTCGATTGGATACGCCGGGTGTTCTCCGGTAAAATATTTCGACGCCACTGCCTGCCTTTTCAGTTAGATTTGGAATGAGACACAACTTAGCGCCGCCCAGGTTGATTTGCTTCTCTGCTAGAATGTTTATTCAAGTTGTGACGATTTCCCAATACCCGACAAACAGGCAAAAAAAATCCAGCATTGCATGCCCAAATATTAGTCCATCCCGCTTGCTTGGGGGTAGCCAAATCCCGAAACCCTTCAAGATATTTTGCGTTTTCCCGAATCCCGCACCGTATTTACCCTTCCGACCCGGGTATAAATGGCGTGCAAACTTACAACTAGCTTATTTTATGATCTCCAGAGGGAAAGCCGCGCACAAAGCATATTTGCCATAGGAAACTTAGACGCAGTTTCTTTTTTTGTTCAACCGGGTCAAGATGCAAGCTTTCCAACAAGTGCGCGCGCGAAATTCAAATCGTCTGCGCCAGTGTTCAGTTCGTGCCAATATTTAATAAAGTTTTATAGAATTTCCATTTGAGTTACGGTTGTTCCATCAGGTGTTTTTTTTAATTTCGGACTTTGCAGTAAAATATGACCACCAGGAATATGTTGCTTACTATAAAAATGCTTTTACATGGAAAAATGTTTGCTTACCTTAGCTTTTTCTCTTCAGCAGAAGCGCACAGAACCGGCCGCCATTTTGAAACTTCAATTAACACGTGACTACACCAGAATGGGGTACAAGGATAGGGAGAGTGGGGATAGAGCGACGGATAGCGGTGGGGAGGCTGGGGATTTTTAAAAAAAGATTCTCGTTTAACGAACTATAAAAGGGCATGTTTGGGCTTGCTCACAGAATCGCAAAATTGGGTTTACTGGTTTTTATTGCTGAAGTGTTATCTGTTCTTTCTCGAAAGTGAGTTCACCAAGCTAGTGCCAAGATATCAGGGTTTTTTCTTTTTTATTTGTTTGTTCTTTTGTGTGTTTTTTCTTTTTTCAAGAGATTCCTATCCACTGAGGATGTGCTCTCCACCGCTGTGGCTGACTTCTGAGGCTCCATTGCTCCACCAGTACACGGTCTACCAACCCTCAAAGACGTCGCTCCTTTGCAGCGAAGGAAAAGTTGAGTCTCCGCTAAAGTCGCAAAGAATGTATTATATTATATCGCAGATCAGCAAAGGTTAAGGGTAAAATATTCAGTGCAGTTATTTTTGCTTCCGTCAGCGTTTCACCTTGGAAATTCATTGATTGACAGGTGGATAGTCTTTCCAAAGCACGTGGAACGCTTCTGAAGTTTTTGGTTCTTGATAAAAGGCAAGTTTTGTCGCCTTCGCGTTTAAATATTTTCAAGTACTCTAAATCAAGAGATACGTAAGTCAATTAACGATGAATACATCATCTTGTCCTTTACGTGAACTTTAAAACTTTCTGTATTGCTCCAGAAAACTGGCGAGTTTATACTTTAAACCTGCCGTGAAATTCTGGACCCAATTTGATCTTACTAGAATACTCGATCTAAACTTAGGTTTTACTTGTATTTGTTTCAGGTTGATCACCGATAGTAAACGCCACAATGTCAGATTACGACCTTATGTGCACGGAGGACAGGGAATTTCTCTACGACAATGAATCTGCTGGTGTTGCAGGAATAAATCCAGATTTTGTTTATCTGAGGCGACAAGATGGCGCCAAGGCGGCCAACGACTTAGCAGAAACAACATGTAGAATCGTCCCTAACCCACAGACTACCAGTACACCAGCAAGAAAACGGAAACGCAATTCAGTGAAGGATAAACTGAGAACTGAGGCAGAGCAAACAGCCTACAAGAAACTCAAAGAGTTGATTCCTTCCTTGCGAGGGCAGAAGCGAATTACGAAGCTTCAAACGATACGCGAAGCATGTCTGTACATCCAAAATTTACAAAAGACTTTGACAGGAATCCGCAAAGGGTAAGATGACTTGACCAAGATCAGCAGTTTACCGACTTTATTCTCTTAAAGAACAGCTAATTACTTGTCCCTGTTGACAGAGTAAAAACGATTAATTAGCAAAAGATTACAGTAATTACTCAAGTAAACTATTTTAAGCTTATGTTTACCTATAAAGCTAGACTGACAATCGATGTAAGTTTATAAAATTAATTTATATTATATAACACGCCCGTTACACTAAGTTATTGCGTTAAAAGGATCCAGTTAAAAAATGTTCTACATTAGTACTAACGAAGAAATATGAAAAGCTTAGTGAATTTTAGGAAGAATGTTGAGTTTTCCTACACGTTCGTGTAGGAAAACGCAATGGGACTTTCCCAGCTTATTTTTCAAAAACATCTGACATCAACTCTTCTGGAAGCATTTGTGTTCAAACATTTATTCTGGCCTCAGAATCAGCATGCTTTGATTTGCAAGCGAAATTTTCTATTTCAAAGATACTTGACAACTGGAATTAAGCGGCAAAATATTCTGGGCCAAGATTTTTTTCTTCCTTTATAACGTGCATAACTTTCAATCTAAAGCTGATCTTTGGTCACGCATGATGGGGACGTACTTACGAACCACCGCGAAGTTTTACTAAATTTGATATTTTGGCTTGAAAAGAGTTTAAAAACCACGTTTAGATTAGTAGAATTCTGCATTTTAAAGAGTTATTATTCAGTTGCCGGGGATCAAATGTGTAATAGTTTCGCGGCAACTTTTAGTGAAGTTTGTGTACCTTGCGTGACTGTAGCGGTCAGAATTGAGTAACGCCATTCGAACGCCCACAAAATTGCAAAATTTTCTACTCTGTTTTATTGTAATATAACTCTCAAATTAAGGAGTTCCGTAACTTTAATACGGTCTTCTCTAATGTAAATGGTTTTTCTGTATGTCTTCAAGCTGAATATGAGAATTTAGAAAAACTTTGAGGGTGGTCTAATTTTTTTCTCGGTCGTGTTCTGAGCTTTTAAATGTACAGTAGATATGTTGAATTTACTATCCTGTTAAATGTAGTCTCAGTGGCAATTGACTTCTTAAATACGTTAAAGTTGTATTTAATAATCCATTAAGTATGGTCCATTTTGCATGTAACAGAGACTTTACAATAGATTATGGGCCTTACAATTTATACATGTATATTTATTAAACTACATTGCTGTTCAGTTTTAAATTAAATTTAAGAAATACAATTTCTGCAATTTCATCGCGTGAACTAACTTTTGCACTGGAGCCCTTATTTCATTGATAAAACAATGCAACTATTAGCACAAAGACAAGCACAGGCTTGTGCAAATCAGCTGAAGTACAGGAATGTTTCGTTTTTCTTGTGCTTGTGCCCATTAAGTTTGTTTGTTTTTCTTCAGTTGTTTCTCGTGGTTATGCTATGCTTGTCCTTGTGCTTGGGCTTGCCAAGCTATTAATAAAGTTTCATTGATATAACTTACTTGGCAAATTCTTCAAAGGGCAAGACATAACATGTCTTTCTATGTAAACGAGTCCAGTGCAGCAACTTCTTCTCCAACTTTGACTGCTGAATATTAAACACAAATGCTGTGCTCAGTCTTACATACCTTCGAAAGTGAAGTGCCTTAAGGTACATTGCAGGTCTTGAAATGTGACGCAGCAATGGAAGATGAAGATCGAATCGAGCAATGCCTCCGCTAGCATTCTCGTCCCCAGATTTGATCGGACGTCTGGGGACGAGACTTCGGAAAATGCCGAGAAATCATTTTTTCGCCCCGATACAACTGACGTCATATCCGACTACATTGTTTTGGATGACACAGGTTTCAATTTTATAATATTAAAACCGTAAATTTCGGGCCCCGGTTTAAAACTCTAGGATTAGGTTCGTTATGGGAGTTCATAAAAATTAAACCTTTTTAAAAATACGGCTGGCGTGCCTTCGCGAAGAAAGTGAACTTCAGTCCACCGATCGATCCTTTTGGTACAAAGTATAGAAACGTGATTTCTAACATTCTGGTAAATTACTGGAGATTAGAATTTTGTGCCCGAGCAGACAGTCCAACACAAATGGAAATTGTCACGTCTGAGTACAAACTAATATTCCAATTCTTTTCCGCGAAAACCCGTCAGTGCAGTTACAGATGACGTCAGGTAGCGACACATCGGGATTCGGGAACTGCCGAAAACTGTATGAAATTTTCGCGGTTTTATGTTACGCTAAGTTTGGTCGATTTTCCCACGACCTCCCACAAAAAGACGATTTCCCGCAAAAATTTGAACGTGCACGCGCGTTCGTGCAGTTTGCAGCAACAAAATTCTTGCACTCAAAATTGTCACGAAATTGGGTACAGTCGAAGCTCTCTAAACGGACACTCTCGTTAGCGGAAAGCTCTACTTACGGCCGCCTGGTTTGAAACCCCGTTTTCACTCACATACAAACTCTGTATTTTTACATTCTCGTAAGCGGCCGTTCCCGTAAGCGGCAGCGGACACTTGCAGAGATTACGACTTAGACTTTTTCTTTGTTTAAAAGCTTCCGTAAGCGGACACCCCAAAGAAAATCCTATTAACAACCACTATTCCTTGTTTTTATCAATCAACTTCACTTCGCCGTTCGTCACAATGATTTTACACTAATTACAGAACCATATTTCATGCAGTGTTTGTTTTGTCGTCATCCATGTCCGGTTACATTTCGAAACACCACTTACATACATAGTAGCATTATGTTAGCTGGGCAAGCTCCCGTAAGCGGCCATCTATTCCCTACACCTCTAGTGACCGCTTACAAGAACCATTCTCGTAAGCGGCCAGCTCCAGTTGCGGACACTTTTTTTGCGTCCCGAGGGGGTCCGCAGTCCGCTTACGAGAGCTTCGACTGTAGTAACCTGAAACCATACCCCTCCCTCCCTCCCTACTGCTGCGGGGGAAGGAGGGCATGATACATTTGCTTGTCGAAAGTCATGTAAAAAAACAGATTCTGGTTTTTTGTCTGATTGGTCGAGAAACAATACTCAATGGAGTGGTGTGGACTGATTGGTTGTCGTATCTCAAAGAGACTTCCGGTCAGAAGCTGGTAATGGCAAAGACGAGTCACGTTTACTGCAAGGACGAGTTCTTTTCGACGTTAGCTGAAGCCCTAACAGATTTCAAGTGTAACTCTCTGAAGGCAGAACAAATAGAGTGAGCGACAATGCGTAATTTGGTTCCGTGAAGTGGTTTTGATGTTCTTCGAAAACAGGCCCGTAGGCTGGTTTTTGCCCGGGTAGGTTCGTTTTCTTTTAGAACGGACCATTAGTTACCAGTGTCCCACTAATTTAAAAAAAAATACCGTTACTGAAGAAGATTTTCCAGTTGTAGTCGACGGGGCTGAAGGTGGGCGTAACAGTTGACTACCGTGTCTAGCTCCACGGGGGTATCGTAGTGAATGTGCAGAAGCGCAAGGTTGGACAACCTTTCTTTTCCCATTGACGCTCGCATGTAGTTATTCAGTCGTCGCAACGTGCTTGCACTTCGTTCACATTCGCATGATGCCGTTACTGGTATGGTGCAGGCAATTTTTAGAAGAATGCTGATGTTTGGAAAGAGGTCATCATCACAATCTTTGATTGCCACTGCAGGTGAAGCTGGCCTTAATTCCGGTTCCATCGCCAGGTATCGACCTCTCCATCGCATAAGCTCCATTTCAAACATTTCAGGGGAGGGGAGATCATCATTGTACTTGTTAACAGCTGCTTCAAGATTAACATTCTTTGAACAGAGAACACTTGGTACGAGACCAAGCAGTGACGCGGCAACGGTCGCCGAAGGTGAAAACTGCTCATTGATGCACATTATGATGTGATCAAGGAGAGGAATTGCCACGTTTCGTTGGAAATAAATTTTAGGATTTTGAGTCTCGGTATTGGAACGATGCTGTTGTCTCGACGTAATTCGAGGCATTTCGGCAGCAGTGCCCACCTTTTCTGCCATTGCAACACTTTGAGTGTAAACAGCTGAAAAGGTTTTGTCACAATCTTCCCTTTGTTTTCGGTAGAAACTAGCAACTTCTGTGATCATGCCATGGGCCTCCACGATGTCAAGAGCTGCTCTCTGTAGCTTAACCGTGATTCCAGCCAGGTGCGACAAATATTGGTACACTGCCATAAACACGACAATGAACTCAAAGGACGTAACACTTGCCAAAATTTGTTGGGCTTCATTACGGTTTGCTGGGTCCCAGTCGGCATACATGTCACCATACTTATTAAGGTGACGTTTGAATCCAATCATTTCGAGAGCTTCTGCAATGAAAACAAAAGCTTGGTAGAAATGCTGATAAGCAGTGTGCCGTTCTGCCCATCTTGTCTTGCACAGATCCAACAGAGGTTTTCTCTTTGTTTCGTTAACAACGTTGTGCTTGACAATGAGCTCAAGAAGACCACTTCTCTTAGGGCTTTTAGAAAGAAGCGACAGCAATTTTTCAGGCGGTCTAGGACATTACGCACCTGAGGTAAAGCACACGACTTACTGATCACGAGGTTGAGGCAGTGTCCATTGCAGTGAACGTACGTGGCTAACGGGGCCTCCTTCTTGATCCGTGCTTGTACGCCTACTGTGCTAGATGACATGTTGCTTGCACCGTCGTATCCTGGCCACGCATGTTTGTTGCTGGTATATTGTTCTCTTTGAGAAACGCAAGGATGCTCTCTGCAATCTTCTCACCAGTTATCCTTTCCAGCTTAATAAATGTTAAGAACTCCTCTCTAACATCAGTTTCTTTTCGTCAACGAACCGGGCACAGATAGCAAGATGCTCTTCGTTGTGGGACGTTACCTCATCGGCTAAAATAGAGTAGTAAGGTGCAGCATTTAAATCGTTCAGTATACCCTTCAGAATAATGTGCTTGCCCATGACCTCAATCAATTCATTTTGTGTCTGGGGTGACAAGTGTGTTACACATCGCATTGCAGGAGATTCTAAATGACTTTTTAACACACTGTCGTGCACTGCTAACAACTTAAGCAGGGCAAGAAAATTTCCAGGGTTACTGGGTGTGTTAAGATCCTCATTATCGCCTCTCAAAGCAATACATTGCTTGCCACAAAACAGCACCGCTCGGGCTATAGACTTCAGGATATTTTATTATGCGCGTAGGCCATATGTATGCTGTACCATTCAGACCGGACCTTTAATGCTGTACCATTCAGACCGGTACATTAATGCTACACCATTCAGACCGGACCTTTTCAGGCGGTGGGGGGGGTTCGTCCGAACCCCCCGAACCCCCCCAGCCTACGGGCCTGGAAAACAATATTCCAGAGATGTTGGAATGTTTACAAAAGTGACCGATGCTATCTGCCGTAAAACAGCTCTTGTCGGTGAATTCCTTTTTTTTTTGTGTGTGTAAGCTGAAATAAAGGGACGGCATCTAGTACAACTGATAAATATATGTTCGCAAGCGCCATCTCACCCAGCTACTAAAAGCATTTTTATCTCAACACGGCGAAGTTTAAATACAGGCTGTACATGTACAATTTTTATTGCAGACGTTTTTCACGCCTTGTGGAAATCCGAGTCTCGAATTTGCCGCCAACTACAAAGAGTGGTTTGACAGTTCGACGACACATTAGTTTATGTAAATTAGGGGGCGGCTGGCGGCCGGTTAAATAAATGTATCAGGCGTTCTTTTTTCCCTCTCGCTTTCGTAAAAAGAAAAAAGAACGCCTGATCGCAGGTTACGACTGTAGGTACCGGTAAACTTTTTCATGCATGTCAAACCTAGTCCTACGCTGAATCAATAGTACCCATAATATAATAGGCCTTATCACAGTTTTCGACGCCATCTTGACGAGTAGGCAAAGCGGGTACAAATTACAGTGTTTGTATGGGAGTCCGACGGCAAATATCTTTTACAAAAATTGAATTCTGGACAACTTATGAATTGTAAAGTTAAGATACTAGGCAAAGGTTTTTATTTGCCGATTTTAAAGGATGTAGCTAGGCTAGAAAGCGTTCAGTTACGTTTTTAATTTCCCCATACATTTGACTGTATTTTTTCCGCATTATTGACGCTGTTCGCGGGAATAATTATAGACAAATGTATGGGAAATTAAAAACGTAACTAACGCTTTCTAGCCCAGCTACGTACATCCTTCAAACTCGGCAAAAAAACCTATGCTTAGTATCTTAACTTTAAATTTCATAAGTTGTCCAGAATTCAATTTTTGTAAAAGATATTTGCCGTTGGATGCCCATACAAACACTGTAATTTGTACCCGCTTTGCCTACTCTTCAAGATGGCGTCGAAAACCGTGATAAGGCCTATTTCGTTACACGTAAACTACAAGAGTCCTAGGTAGGGTTGTCCACCGAGTGTGGTCGATTTTTGTCACCCCATGCTTATGTTCATTATGCTATAATAATTATTCTCATCCGAAAAAAGGACAACTGACAGGGGAAAACATGTCTTTTATTGAGTCACCCAATAATTTTTTAGGATGTCAACTGATCGGCAATGCCAAGACATCCTTAAAAATGATCGATTATGCTCAAAATTATGCCGGCAAAAGGTGGACAGCCCTGAGGGTGGGGTAAGCGTTTCCATGGCTACGACGAGGTCTTCCAAACGTTCTGACACAAGTTCCTATAACTCGTTTAAAGAAGTACAACGAAAAGGTGTTCTGTTAACTTCAAAAAAGTTCTGTTTTCCTGTTAAAAAACACCCGACGCCGTTTCGTCAGTCAAGCAACAAATTAAATATCTTGTAATTTTATAATTGGTCTATTCATCGCCAAGAAGATTTGCAGAAAATGTATCGTTCACAAACAAGGAAATATATTCTTTGATTCAACTGAGTTTTCCAACTAACCTGTCAATATTAAGCAGTGTTGATATTAAGTGGTCTACAGGGGCTATCTCCGACTGAAGCCAGGAATCTCAGTTTCTTTCTCACTCGCTCAGTCTCCATTGCATTTTTCGATCAGGGTCAACGCATTTTTGGCTGCGAACAAGCCGAGCAATTCTGCTCACTCAATAAAAATATCTAATGGCGTCAAAAAGACGGGCCATTCGCCACATTTAATAAACAACACACCCACGGTAAAGCAAAATACTTGATCTTTCTTCCTCTTTTAGGTTTGCTTTTATTCAGTAAAATTTAAAATAAGACACATCTTTCAGGCTCGATTTTAAGACCAACTCTTGTTTCACTTTTATTTTCATTATTTTACTTTATTTTAATTTTATTCAAAACTTCAATTCATTTGATATGTGGGTTTCACCGACAATATTGACCGAAAGATTTATACGGGCCGAAAAAAAAATTGAAAACGAATGAGTTTGTCTGTTGTCAAGTCCTGGGGTTTAAGAAACATAAAATACAAATTACTAGTTTTATTTTCTTTGAATTGAACAACCATTAACCCAACAAAAGCGTTCAAATCAACCTATTGTCTACCGTTCAACAAACCAATCAGATCGCCTCACTACTGACATTAGGTTGAGATATCATGAATTATTCAGCTGGCATGCGGGTAAATACCAGCAAGAGCTTGAAGGCGCTATGGAGATATGCCTTCCCGTCAGTTATTATCAGTTAACAGGAAAAACGGGAATATATATTCACAAAGCTAGAAATCGAAGTTAGCTTATTTGAACACTCTGGTCGTGTTTTCGATCGCTAAAGGAGTGGTTGGGCCATAAAAGGAATCATTTTTTTATGCGCGTTACGACGGATTTTTTTCGCCGTTGCTGAGAAAGACCGTGATCTGTTTATTTCCTTATATTGCTTTTAATCGCCGACCTACGTCAGAGGACAATCAAAGGAAACATTTAAGTGTTCAACGATGGCAACATGAATTAAGAATTGTATCATCGTCGTGTAATTTCCTGATTTTTTTGGCTGGGTTGATTCCACTGCTCTGAAAAAAACGAGGATGAAATCCTCGCCTTAACAGATGGCGCCAGCGACGACTTAATCATGCAAGATCGCTCCGCAAGAAATTTGCAAAATGGCCTATGATCAACAAAGAAGATATCAACCCACTTCATACCAAGCTACGGCAACGAACAATGCTGGTTTTTATTCGAACAACAGAGCTGCGAACAATTCGATGAACGCGAACGTGTATCCGCTTCACGCAGCATATCACGAAAATTCTGGCGCACCGCAACCATATTATTATTACACGGACAGTAGCCATGGCCCACGATTAGGTCTCATACGAGGGTACCACCGTCATATGTACGAACCGATACCTCAGCAAGGAACTTGTTGCGATTGCGCCCCTGGTCGCGAAAAAGGGGCGCAATCCTCTGAATGCTGTAATTGGGGAGTGGCGTTTGGCTGTGTACTGTTGATAATTGGAGTTATAGCGATTCTAATGGGTTTTATGGTGCCGCAGAAACCCCCTAAGACCCGGAACGCCCATTTGACCACCGAGGAAAGACACGAGCTAAACCAAATCAATCTTTTCATTGATATTTTTGTCATATCAGGACTATCTGTTCTCTCTGTCGGAGGTTTGCTCATTTCTGTGGCGTTATTATTGCCTTTACTCAGGCGAAGGACCGAGCATCGATGTGAAGAACCCATTAAATATTTCGGCAGCGAGGTTTACGTTAAATCGGAACATTTACCGTTGTCAAAGTCGGGAGCGCCTTCAATCGATTTGGGTTTTCACAAGGATGTTGTACCAGGCGATGTTGCTCTGCGTAAAATTCAACCCGAAAGTGTGAAAAGCGAGCCCGTTGATTTAACTCCGCAATGAAATTTTCCTTGGAGAGAAACAAAATATTTCGAGGACAATCAACAATCCTTATGTTTTATTTTGTCGATGTAGATTAGTTTTGAGGTGGTTTTAAACCAGTAAACACATTTACCGCATGATAAGGTTATTTTTTTATCAAGACACTGAAGACAGACAGTACATAAGGTAGATTAAGGTAGACAGATTGCGAACAAAGTTGCTTTGAGGCAATGTAGTTTAACATGGTGTCTTAAATATATTATACTGACATAGTAAGACATGTCACAGTCCGGAGGGTATCAATAGTAATAGTCTTGGCCAAATCTTCATGAAAATTATCTGATGTACTTCTTGTCCAATCAGAAAATAGAACAAGCACTCACAAACTCTCCGAATCTTAAGTGATACGTCACGGTTGCTTAGCAACCACATACACGAAAACCTCTAGTCCAGTCCCTCGAGTTTCCTTCCGGGCGATGGACTGCACTAGAAAACCGTGCCTTCAGTGAATTTTGAAAGAAAAAAATTCGAAGACGTAAAAAAATTAATGGCTTTAATTCTCCTCGAATGGACACTAAACAACCTAATTTAGACGAATTACATTGATCACATTGTATAGTTAACTGGTTTCTGTGCATAATATACTTACTGTTTAGATAAAAACTCTTCATATCTACCAACAAACTATTTTTATTTCCCGGTATGGGAAGGGAAAGCCGGGAAGCGGAAAGGTATTTTTGACATGAGTGTACCGCTGAATGTGGAGGGTGAGAGTCCAGGGTTTTGGCCTGTGCTAGTGTGGAATGTGTTCACCTTTAAATACGATTTCACTTAACGAAGATGCAGACTGAAGCATTTTCTGTTCCGGGGATCTTTATTACAAAACGTGTGTGTATATAACTTACCGGGCAAGGGAGGGGGCAACTTTGAATTTCAGCAGTACACCACAGAAAAAATACCCCTTCTCCACGCTCTTTCCTTGGATATACTAATTGTCGCAAAATTATTCTTCCCTTTACAATATGAAGGCCGAGTAAAATTTAAGACTTCAAACTGTTGTGTAATAGTTGTCCTAATAAATGCAACAAAATTTATTATACAATTAGAGAAGGAAAAAAAAAATTATCAAACGCTGCCAGGAAACACCGGCGCATTCGCTGCACTGGGTGCCTGGGAATTTGCGTTCAGGGAGCAAAATCATTTGTGCTCATTATCACATTGTTTTACATGAGTTTCATGAAATTTGTTACTGAGTTGCACCTGCAACCGTTTGATAAGTGCTCAAATGAGTTGAAACCAGAAACCTCTATAGCCATCTTCGCTGTGTTCGGGCACTGGGCATAAACGTGGGAACCATCAAATGGGTACCCTTCCCAAACATTGTGACCATGCAGCTATTGTACTCGGTTAAAAGAATACTAGGGGTGCTATGCTAGAGGTTTATCTGTTTTAAACAGCTCAGCCCCCCAAATAATCTAATGATGAACATGTTGCTAGGGATCATGTGACCTACCGTATTTATTCGATTAAGCGCCCAACCTCGAATAAGCGCCCACCTCGAATAAGCGCCCACCCCCACCCCACAAGAAAGGTGAAGTGCAGAAGAGGTGTTAAAATTTCGTAAGTACTACTAAGAGACTTGCCCGAAGACCGATTTTTTCTTAGTATTTTACAGAAACTTTCATGGACCAGTTAAAATTCTGCTTTGGTACATCTTCACGTTTTGTTATTATTTATTGTTTTGATACAAATTACACTTGCTTCTTGCTGAAAATGGTGAAAATTTAATAAGCGCTCACCTCGAATAAGCGCCCACTCTCAAGGCCCAAAAATTTAATAAGCGCCCAGGGCGCTTAATCCAATAAATACGGTACTACCCACTGCAGTTAAAAAATACTAAAATCAAAATAACATAAAGGTACATTGAACATTTGAAATGTTTAGAGTATTCATATGAAATGAGTTAAAGTCTGAGTTAAAGTCTTGTTTTTAAACGATCTTCCAATGCGCAACTGAGAACCCCATTTACTACATGGGTCAAATACAGTCAAAGAAATTAAAGAGAATTATTTGCTTGACTTCATGTAAAGTTAAATTGCAAAGGAAATCGTTACCACTTGAAATTGCATGGGAAGTCCTCCTCCGGGAAAGTGTTAGGATCCAGTTTGATGAATTCTCGAATCTTATACTTGCTTCCCATCAGAGCTATTGGAAAATTTAGTCTCTTGCCCATCGAAAGTCCTTCTAACATCACTTCCTTTGCTTTTTCTAAGTTGCCCATTTTGTCATACAAGAAGGCCAGTTCGGTCTTTATCAACACTTTCCAAGTGTGATCCTGTTCTAACTCTCGTTCGGCAACCTGCTCTGCCTTTGTAAATGCTCCTTCGGCCTCATCGAAGTTTTTTTTTCCCTGTGACAAATTGTAAAGTTCTTTAGAGTCAATATTATTTCCTTGCTATCGCCCATTCCGAGGTGTTCGAACATTTTAATGGCATTTGCATAATGCTCAAGGCATGTGTCTAAGTCATTCAATTGCAAGTGTAGGTCCGCAATGTTCTTAAGAACCTGAGCAGTCATAAAGTGTTTACCGAGGAGCTTTTTTGAAAGTTCCAACGCCTCCATTAACTTCTCGTGGGCTTCAACATATTCTTTGCGACGCTTTGCGTTTATTCCTGCAGATAAAAGAGTTGCTGTTGTTTCTGGATGGTCACCCAGCTGTTCCTTGCTGACTTTCAAGGCAATTTCAATTTCTCGCTTTATTTTTTGGTTTTCCTTGGGATCGTTTTTTTCTGAAAAAAAGCGAGCGTAACTTTTGCGAAAGTAGACTTCTGACAACGCCATTGTTTTAAATTTATCAGAATTCCTTGAGTGAACCATTCTGGCCTCCTTCACGAGATTCTTGTACTTTTGTTGGTCTCCTTTCTTTCTTATTTCCTTTCCAAGAATACACAGAAGTTCCACTCTGTGCACTGGTTGAATTGCTGGCTCAAACGTCTGCAACAACCTTTCCAAAATCAAAACGTAAAACTTCGGAAGAACACACATTTCTAAATACGTGCACTTCTGAGGAAGATCGTCGAGAAAGGTTTTGCATGCGTCCATGATTTCATGATCTTGGTTTTTCCTTGCCTGCACATATTCTTGAAGGAAATATTCAAAGTTATGCTTGTCTTCATTAAAGGACTCAATAGATTCTTTGCACATGTCTTTGCTCCAGTACGCATTTGCATTGTCAACAAAACGTGACAAGAAACGAACACAAGCTTTTTTGTTTGCTCGATCTAACAGTTGTGGATACCTCTTCCGAGCAATCTCATTCGCAAAGGCGTAAATGAGTGGATGCATTTGATATTTGCAGGAATGTGGCTGCTCGAGAAGAGACCTGTTTTTCAAGGAGCGAAGGATAGAAACAGGCGGAGTTCCAGTGATTAAGCATGCTTCCATAATAGCTTCGGCATCATCTGAATTAAATGAGCCCGGAAACACAGACATAAGAACGAAGGCATCTTGCTCAGCTTCTGTCAAATGGTCAAAAGAAGTCTTGATTGCCTTTGCTACTGATGCTTCATCATCTTCCAGAACAGTCAGAGGATCCTCCTCCAGATATTTTATGAGTTTGTCTATGGTGTAGTCTGAAAGGAGCGATCCAACAATGCAAAGTGCCAAAGGAACCCCGCCACATAGCTCAGCTATTTTTTCTGTTTTGGAAAGCTTCTCTCGGACATCTTGGTCATTGATTCGAGATTCAAGAATATATTTTGCCTCTTCAGGTGATAGCGGATTTAGCCGTACTTCTTGCGGCTGCAAGTCGGAATCTTTGAATGTTTTTCTTGCAGTTATGACAAATGTCACGTTTTGTTTTGAAAACATTCTTACGGCACCTAAGGTTCTTAGGAATGAACTTCGATCGTCGGATTCAAGCACACCATCTGCATTGTCAAGGATAAAGGTGACTTGCGTTTGGATCTGTTTGCTCCAGTCTTTAAGCCACTGTCCCGGATTCTCTGGCAGTTGTGTCTGGATTGTGCCGCTTGAATGGATCATTTCAGTAGCTACTTCATGAAAAGTTTTCATTGATATGAGACTACAAAACAACACAGTTGGTTTGTTCTCTGCTTGAGCTAATTCATGAGCCACTACTTTGGCGACAGTTGTTTTTCCAAATCCCGGTCCCCCAGTTATCAAAACAACTGCTTTGTTTCCGTTTTGAATAGCTTCTACGACTTCACCTGTCTCTCCAGAACGACCATACACATTTGGAACTTCGTCTGGAAGGCAGTTAGTGAGCTTCTGAGGAGCAGTTTGCTCTGATTTAATAGGCCGCTGAATGTGTACTTTTAATTGTTGCACTTCCTCCTCTAACGTCTGGACTCTTGGTTCAAAATCAAGCTTCCATTTTTGTACCTCCTCGTCTACTCGTCGTTCAGTGTCGTGATCAATGGTCTTCGTCTTGAGATCGTTTATTTCTTGTTGATCAAGCCCTAAGGCAACTAGCGAATGAGAAATTTTGTTCCACTTGTCCTCGAATTCGCTCTTTGGAATGCCGGTAGAAACACTGTGGCACAACTCATTTCTGAAACATTTGATTCGGATGATGTTTGCTTCAGGACTGGCATCACTGTCTACAGGCATTTTGTGCCATCCTGTCGCTGGCGCTGTCAAATGACAGACTTCACGAAGCAATAAATGCAACAGTGTGATGTCGAATGCTTCCGAGTCTGGCGGATCACCTGAAGAAGGAAATAATTTTTCCCACTGGCTATCAAATAGTACACGTCTTGATTTCAGATTTTGAAGTTTTGGAAGATTGTTGTTCAATACGTGTTGTAATGTCGCGGGTGGATGAATAGAATGTAAAAACGTCCTTAAAACATGCGTTCCTCCATCAATCAGAAGTCTTGCCAGTCTTGTGCCATTCGTCTTCTCTTCCGATACACAGGATACATCATACACGGATGACACAGAAGCACAAGCAGACGAAGCTGCGGCTGCAGCTGCCATTTTCGTCGCTTCAGTTCTAAATTCTTAGAAATAATCTGCAGTCAATTTTCCGAGAAATGTCGTTTTGAATATGATATACGAGCTTAGACCTTGCACAACATCTGATCATGAGTCAATCACGAACGTCTCCTTTGAGGGGATATTGATAACAGGTTATTAATAGAAATCTAGACTACAACGTGTCAACGGGGTCTGGGGCCTGGCTACTAGTTTATATTTAGCTTAAGCGTGCTAGTCATATGTAAATGACGTTATAGCAAAAATATGTAGCCGATAGTCATACGGCTTTTATACAACCAGTCAGCTTGCTTCAAGTTGCTATACAGATACTGGCGGCCAATTTCATGGACTAATCCACAGGAACAACAGTAGTCGCATTGCAAAATCAATAGCATCAATAGCGAAACTAGCACAATATGTTTTGTCCGTCCACCGACTTCCTGGGCAGTCTTGTTGTCTTGTGACGTCATGACGTAGTCATGACGACACAAGATAATACTACAGGGGACAAGGTGCATTCCATGCGTATTTGCTTTCTGAGGCCGCGGAATTTTCCCGCCATGTCAATATTTTTCCCGCCATGTCAAAATTTTCGTTTTTTTAGTAAATGCCGAAAAATGCGATCATCAGATTTAAAAAAAACAGATGCAGACTTCTCAACCTCAAAGCACTGGAAATCTAGAGATTGAGGTAAAAAAATCTGGAGATTTCAGTGAAAACCGGGAGATTGATCAACTGACGGACAAAAATAACTTAAAGAGTCCTAAAACCAGGCGCTAATCAAATGACTTGTTACTCTGTTTTTTCGTGAGATTTCTGTTTCTCGTCGTGAGATTGAAGTGAAAACCGTGAGTCTCAGGACAAAATCGTGAGACTTGAGAGGTCTGCAGATGCTGTTTACACTGACAGTTGCGTTTATTTTTAAGCTTTTTGTTTGTTTATCTTAGTGATAAAAGCAATCACACGAGATTCCCACCATTCTAGTCATATTAGTCAATCTGATAATAGCTACCGTTTCGTGAGAACAATGTGTTTTATGATTTTGGTACAGCAATATAGGGGAAAAGCATGTCTTAAACAGGATTGCGCCTTACAGAACTGTAGGTATGTCGACCGACAATATGTCAGGAAAACCTTTTTTTGCCGTTTCCATTTTTGATTAGATCCGATTTCAAAGATGTAATAGACCGTAGTAGTCGAACCACATGTGTGCCTTGACTTCAGTTGACTAGCTAGCTTAGGCAAGTTAGAATTTGTGCTGATTAAACTAGTTCAAAACAACTGATCCCGTGGGCATTATTTTCCTTGTGTGTCTTCAATTTGAATATTACTCGAAGACACACGCGAAAGGTCAACCATGAAACTTTGCTTGGTAGTGTGCGTGAGTTTATTGAAACGTGAGGCTGAAAACGTTCTTATCAGTCACAGACACAAAACAACAAAGGAAAATCTGTGACTTTGTTGACCTTTTTAAGATATTTAAGAATTATCTGTGACAGATAAATGCTTATGAATCTGTGTGTCTGTATTCTTTTTGTGCTGTTATCGGAGTCCTATAACTGTTCAACGGCCACATGCTGGAGTGTACTTTGAATTTAAGTCAAGCCTACTTTCGGCTGCTTGGAAAAATCGCTTTTGATAAGGTGTCGGAAACAAGTCGCGTGACAATAATAAGTACAAACATTATCCGCCTGACAGAAATAGCAACGATCAATTAGTATGAATCAAAATGGACGCTTAATTACCGTGATTGTGATCGGAATGGATACTATTAAGGCATCGATTTCAAAACTTTAAGCACGTAATCTTATACAATAATTAAAGATAGAAACTTCACGGACAGTTACTCAGAATTTAACGCACGAAGCGATCATCAGACTGTGTCGTTAGATGCGGTGAAATACAATTTAAACTACGTTCATGGAGGACGGTTGGTCACGGTTGGAACGATCCTGTCTCTGATTGGCCGTGTAGTACTTGTTTTCGTGCCTGCACTTGGTAACAAGCTCAGATCTTTTGTTCAAGAAGGTGTATCTTCAGCTGATAGTATGCAGAGCTTCTCCGTCAGACACAAATTGCAGCGTGACGGGTTTCCCCTGTAAGCGCTTGCTCTCGTGACAATGGACCACTTGATCGAAAATTCGGTGTTGTTGTCTTTTAGGTCCCAAATCTTATATATATTTTTAAGTTGGATTTTAAGCCTTTCGCGTGAGAACCTTTTGTAGTTGGAATAAACCTTTGTTTTTATCTTTAGCTGTGAAATCGTGACACGCACGCCCCCCCCCCCCCCCTCATTCCCAGTCTTCCAAAACTACCTTGCAACGGTTAACTAGAAAAAAATGTTTTAAATGTTAATGTTACAACACGTTGTAAAAGGGGAACTTTCAGAAAGACTACTTCTATTCCACTTTCTACAGATGAAAGTTCACTTCTGGATTTCCTTGGTGGTAACAACTTTAATCACTCTGAAATCATTTCACAAGCTTCAATGAATTGACTAGTAACAACGGGCATAGATCTCAGCTCTGGCACAGAAACCAACCAGTAAACAGGATTAATATTGCGTTTGATTTAATTTCTAATAAAACAAGAACATTACTGTTCTAAGTACTGTTACAGGGTTACCAAGAAATGTGCATTTTTAATGTTTATGAATTTATCCTTACTTTACTCGGTTAGTTTTATAAATTTTTATTCAGTTCGCAGAGAGCAAATAAAAATAACAGATGACAGCATCTGTAACTGAAGCCACAATCTGACTAACAATTTAACGGTTCTCCTTGTTGTAATGTACATGCTACCTTGGGTGTCGTGTTGAAGAAAACTCAATTTGGGCTGTAAAAATACTACGTATACTGTCTAGTGTTCTTCAAAGATTGCAAATTTCAAACGTAATTTAACTACAAGAAAATACTCATCTGTGAGGCATGGTTTACTCTGCTCGAAAAATATACTGATAGCATACAAATATATGTGAATACCGCGTTCTGTGCAATTAGACTATGAGCCCGAGTTTTATATAAGCGAATAGTCAACAAGGCGCAACCGAGTTGACTATCGATCATAGAAAACGAGGGCGAGTAGTCTAATTGTTTAAGTAGACGCTCTACAGGATCACACTCTAATATCTACGAATTTACGTATTTTATTAGCTAAAAATCGAGAATAATTTCCCCTTTTAAGAGCAACGCGCGCCCGATCATGTTCTATTTATCAATCATGCGATCATGTTATGATTGTTGACAACAATGAGATCAGATGAAATTGTAGAACCAATCAAATTCGCGGATAAAACACGCTGAGTTGCTACTTACAACTTCCGGTTTTACATGTCTTACATGTTGCTTTGACAGTGCATTCCACTAGCAAACCTATCTGACTGATAGATAAATTTACTTTCTAAAACGTTGCTTTTGAAAAAGCATCCTCGCACTCCTTGAGTTAATCTGCTATCGAATCAGCTGCAGTAGCAGCAGAAACATCAGCAGTAGCGCGTAAACCAGATTCAGCGCCTACTGTCCCCGTTCCTCCACGTGCTCCGTATCTTCTGCCACCTGGTCCAAGCGTGAGATTTTCAACGTCAAGGCGCTAGAAAAGCAAAACGTTTTAGTTAACCTTTACGTCCTGGTTGGCATAAAAAAAACGTCAATGTTTATTTCTATTTTAAAAAAACACAACCTAGTGTTTTATACGTTATGCCATATTTTTCACCTTAATGTTTTGAAACTTCTTTGGGTCCACGCTGACATCTTTTGGTCCTTTGAAAGCGCAGGCAATCCAGGTTTCATTAGCCTGTGGAATAGTTTGGACAATCCCTGAAGAATGATAACATTGTTAGTGGGAAGCAGCAGCATTTCAAAATTCACTATGTCATTTAATTTCATCCGCCAAAGAAGGAAGATTTTGCAACAACATGATAGAGGCATGACCGGAATACCAAGTGAAACAAAACGTACGACTCAATGGTACATGATATCTTTCTCTAAATTGCAATCCGTCCATGCAAAGGTTCATAGCAAAGGAGCGATAAAGACTTGGTCAAACGATCCCAGACTCAGACAGGCTAAAAAAGGGGCGAAGAAGACATTTTGATCCAGTGTTCACATTTTAATCCAACATCTTCCAACATTGCTGGACCTTGTTGTGACATAATTATTGTAGGCAACATAAACGCAACATGTTGGTCTGTTTAACAGTTACTTTACTTTGTTGACCAGAAGGGTTTTTTAATTACTAAACAAGATATGGTCTAACAAGTTCATCATCGAGCAATTTAATATTAGGGGAGACGTTTCCAAATGTCACTGACCCCAAGTGTAACTTAAAAGTCAACGTATGTAAGGATCAAGAACTTGCCGCTCCCCGTTGTATCTTTTAGTGCTTGGGCTTTAATACAAATTCAATTCATGGCGATTAAAAATATTTTGTTCGCGCAACGTTTTGTGTTGCTACTTGTTTAAAAGTGAATCTGTTACTTACGTGGAAATTCTTCTTCCGTGAATGACTCCCGATAACTATTTATAAATTTTCGTATCTCGTCTTTGTTTCCCATCTTATCTATTGGTAGATTTAGTTTTTTACCCATCAATAGTCCATCACGCATTACGGCTTTCGCCAGGTCTGGATTTCCCATTCTTTCATGCAGGATGGCCTTTTCTGTCTTTATCTGGACTTTCCATTTGTGATCTGCCTCTAATTCTTGCTCGGAAACCTGTTCTGCTTTCGTAAGTAATTCCATGGCCTCGTCAAAGTTTTTCTTTCTCATGTGACACATTGCAAAGTTCTTTAGAGTCAAAACACTTTCTTTGTTCCCACTCATTCCGAGATCATGGAAAATTTCCATGACTTCTTCATAATAAACAAGGCATATGCCCAAGTCGGCCTTGTTTCTTTCCAAGAAAAAAGAAGTGGTGGTCCGCAATGGCCTTGAGGGTTTCAGCAGTCATAAAGTGCTTACCAAGGCACTTTTTAAAGAGTTCCAACGCCTCAGTTAACTTCTGTTCTGCCTCATCGCGTTCTTGACGGCGCTTTGCGATTATTCCTGCCAATAAAAGAGTTGCTGCTGTTTCCGGATGATCACCTAACTTTTCACGGCAAACTTTCAAAGCAGTTTCGGTTTCTTGCTCTATTCTTTTGTTTTCTTTGGGGTCTTTTTTATCCGAAAGAAAGCGAGCACAGCTATTGCAGAAGTAGACTTCTGATAACGCTTTTGTTTCAAATTCTTCATGATTCGTTGTATGAACTTTTTCCGCTTCCTCCATTAGCTTTTGGTACTTCTGCTTGTCTCCTTCTTTTCTGCTTTCGTGTCCAAGAGAGCACAAAACTTCCACTCTGTGTACTGGTTGAGTCTCTGAGTCAAACGTCTCTAACAACCTTTCGAGAATCAAAATGTAAAACTTCGGTAGAACACACCTTTCTAAATACATGCACTTCTGGGGAAAATCGTCCAGAAAAGCTTTACAGGCTTCGACGATATCGAGATTCTGTTTTCCTCTTTTTTCCGTCGACGTAGACTTGAAGGAAATGCTCAAAATTGTGCCTGTCTTCATTGAAGGTTTCAACAGATTCTTTGCACTTGTCTTTGCTCCAGTACATATTAGCATTGTCAGCAAGGCGAGAAATAAAGTGAGCACAAGCCATTTTCTCTCCTTGATTAAGGGCTTGGGAACACCTGCCTTGACTCACCTTCTTTACAAATGCTTGAATAAGTTGATGGATTTCATATCTACATGAGCTTGGCTGCTCTAAAAGAGACCTGTTTTTCAGCGAACGAAGAATTCGCACAACTGGCTGAGTTCCAGTATCTGGTCCTGCCACAATTGCAGCTTCGGCAGCATCAGAATCGAACGAACCTGGATACACGGAAGCAAAATGGCCAGCGCCTCCTGTTCTAATGGAGTCAAAAGAGCAAATGAAGTCTCGATTGCTTTCTCGAGGGAAATATCATTGTCCTGGAGAACATCTAAAGGTTTCTTCTCAAGACTTTGGATTAATTTGTCTTCTTTGTAGTCTGAAAGCAACGAGCCAACAATGCAGAGCGCCAGAGGGACACAACCACACAATTCAACGATTTTTGTCGTCTTGGGAGAGTTTCTGCCTAATTTCCAGCGCTATGGACCTTTGAAAGAAGAAGGTTTGACGCCGATTCCAGAGACAAAGTGGTTAACCTAATGTTCTCGATTTTAAAGTCGATAAGTAGGCGCATTGACCGTTTTTCTAGAAGTAATTACGAATGTCAAATTCTGTCTCGATAAGGCTCTCATATCCCGTAACATGTTAACAAATTGATCTCGACTACCAGACTCCAGGACATCGTCTGCATTGTCCAGAACGAAAGTAACTTTCTCCGGTTGTTGTTTGCTCCAGTTTAGAACCCAGTGCTGGGGATTCTCTGGCGGCTGAGAGTGGTTTTTACCGCAAGTAAGGATCATTGTGGTGGCTATATCTTCTAATGTTGATTTGGATGCTAGAGAGCAACATAAGATTCTTCGACAATATTCTGGTTTAGCAAGCGTGTGGGCCACTTTGTTTGCCACAGTGGTCTTTCCAAACCCCGGCCCACCAGTTATGACGGCAATGGGGACGATTCCACTTTGGACAGCGTTTATGACTTCTAGAATTTCTTTTGACCGACCAAACACATCTGGAACCTCATCTGGAAGGCAGTTGGAGAGCTCATGAGGAGAAGTTTGCTCTGAGTGAATGGGCCGCTGAATGTGTACTTTCAAATGTTGCACTTCCTCCTCTAAGGTCTGCACTCAGTTGGTTCAAAATCAAGTCCTTCCATTTCTGTACTTCCTCGTCTACTCGTCGTTCTGTGTCGTGATCAATGGTCTTCGTCTTGAGATGGTCTATTTCCTGTTGGTCAAGCCGCTAAGGCAACTAGCGAATGAGAAATTTTGTTCCATTTGTCTTCAAATTCGCTCATTAGAATGCCGGTAAAAACTCTATGGCACAGCTCATTTCTGAAGAACTTGATTCGAATGACGTTTGCCTCAAGACTGGCATCGCTGTCTGCGGGCATTTTGTGCCATCCTGTCGGTGGCGCTGTCAGATGACAGAGTTCACGAAGCAATAAATGCAACAGCGTGATGTCGAATGCTTCCGAGTCTGGCGGATCACCCGAAGAAGGATATAATTTTTCCCATTGGTCGCCAGTTATTACACGTCTTGACTTCAAATTTTGAAATTTTGGGCGATTGTTGTTTAATACGTGCTGTAATGTCGTAGGTGGATAAATAGAATGTAAAAACTCCCGTAGAACATGCGTTCCTCCATCAATCAGAAGTCTTGCCAGTCTTGTGCCATTCGTCTTCTCTGCCGATACATCATACAGGGATGACACAGAAGAACAAGCGGACGAAGCCGCGGCTGCAGCTGCCATGTTCGTCGCTCCAATTCAAAATTCTTAGAAATAATCTGCTGTCAATTTTCTGAGAAATCTCGTTTTGAATATTATGATAAACGAGTTAAGTTCATACTCACTGAGCTGCAGATTACTAGGAGCTTAGATCACATCGGATCTGGAGTCGATCACGAATGTGTTCTAATTGAGTGATGATTCAGCAGGCAATATGTTTTTTACGACGAGCAAGCCAGGACGTCTCAAAATACTAAGAAACGACTTGATGACAAAGCACTTTCAGTTTCCGAGAAAGAGGATTTTTCATTTCGAAAGTAAAATTAGCATGTCTGTCATAGTTCAGGCACGTGTCAAAGCTTCAGCCAATAAAACACGATTTAGCTCTCATAGTGATCGGCGACGTGCCGACGCCAGAGTAATTACGCACAACTGTAACACGGCTAGTTTCACTAATAGGTGATTAGGTGGGCACGGTTGATTAGGTACCGTTTGTTTTGGATTGTGGTTAAAATGACAGTGGGTAATATTCCCCCGCCATCAGCAAACGCAGAAAAAAAAAATTCAAAATGTGCAATGGACAGCGCGGACGAGTCACGTTCATTTGGATTACATCTGTAGTATAAACAAGATGCGGGTGCAGCAGGCAATATGTTTCTACGACGAGCAAGCCAGGTCGTTTTAAAAATACTAAGAAACAACTTGATGACAAAGCACTTTCAGCTGAGAAAGAGGCTGTTTACAATCTGCGAGTAAAATTAGCATGCCTGTCATATATAGTACAGGCAGGGGTCAATGGCCCAGCCAATAAAATACGACTTAGCTCTCGATGTCATGGTTACCGAATGTAATTAATGACCCCTGTAAAGACGCACAACTGTATATTGTTAGTGATTTTAAATATATATTTTCATTTTCACTTTTATTTTTTTATTTCTTTATGCTTAATCATTTTAGATGGAACCTTGAGCTGTCTCAGGTATACACTTCATATACTGAGCCCAGAGACTTGTTCTAGAAATTGCTTTGCATTACTTTCTAAGTTTCTCGGAATGCAAGGAATCACAGCGATGTTTCTCGGAAACAAATCCTTGTCGGAATAGATTGTGAATATATAAACCCTTTGCCCTCTTAAATAATACTTTTGAGTGCAATCACAGTAGCTTTTTAGTTTAGCTAAGGCTGCTTAAAAACAGTCTTAGTGATGTATTGTAATAATGTCCACCGAGTAATTCTATTTTAATAATACATTATACTCCCTTAGTCACAATGTCCAACGATTAATGTTTCGGTCGATTCGGGTCATGTCAGAAGAAACGCTTCTTTGTTGCAAATCAGGTCAGTCAACATATCAATATCTGAGGCGGTTTACACGCTTGATTAGACAGTGTCTCCACGATTGATTAAGTACCGTTTGGTTTACATTGTGATTGAAATGATTACTGACACTGGGCAAATGAACCCATTTCATTTCTTGCTATCAGCAACGTATCATGAAATAGAAACTCTTAATTAAGCTACCCTTGGGTGGATAGTCTGTGGATGAGTCACGCCTTAGTATAGCTGTAAAGAAACAAGGTGCAAGTCAAGCACTTTTTCTGCATGAATTAACACGCGACTCACCAATATGGCTCATTATATTTTCCATAAAGTTTTATTGCTTCGAAGAGCATTGGGAAATGGTTCAGTGATCATCAACACCAGCCCGTAAGCGAACAAAATAAAGAAAGAAACCGCTGAAATTAGAGAGATCACCGATTAGTCAGTGGGGTAACCCTTCCTAGTACAGTGTACTTTACTGAAATTATGCTCAATAGCTTGAGTTACGGTCCAGTTTCTAGCCCAGGACTGCTTTAAGCCACAGCCATTCTCTAATATTTACGTTTTCAATTCTTTTGCAGTTTCTCAATGATCTAAATGTAGAGTGCGCAATTAGAATAATCCTTTCCTGTCTGTATTGTTGCAGTTGACGTATTATCGACCAGACCTGTCAGTCATTCAATTGCACTATAACATTGAAAGAAAACAGTATAGTCAGAGAACGCACGCTCAAAAGAACATCCGTTGATTCCGGGAAACAGATGCATGGTTCAATGGGGTCAGTGCGTTCACCCTGTGTTCGATTCCGCGAAAGACGTTTTGCATTGTAAAAACGAATACCGACAGGTACAATAATATTATTTGGTTAAATTTTTTTTAGAGGGTGGGGAGGTGGGTTTGAGCAAATGCACATCAATAACTTAATTTTTATTAATTTTTTAGCTTTATTAAGAAACATTAGTGTTTGTTGTGACTTTCACTGACTGTAATCCTAGCTTATATTATGGTAAATAACCACCATATAGATACGATTGTTTCATCAGGTACTTACGAGTTGATCTGACCACACTGCATAGCGGGCTCTGGCAACGAGATGCACTCGGAATTCTCGGGGAGAATCGCAAAGTGGTTTCTGAGAATTTTCTGAGGAAAAGAAAGTTGTAAAAATGCCTCCCGTTTTCGATTCTTCGGAGGAAAAAACGAATGGTGCAAGACTGTTGCGTTTAGTAATCGACGGAAGGACATACGTGCTAAGAGAGTTTCTACACTCTATTCATCCGCCTACAACATTAAAGGGAGTGTTCGACAACAACATTAGCAGGCTTAAGTGCCTTCGTTACACGGAAGCCGAGAGTTATATCCCAAACCCAGTGGGAACAGCTATTCCCCGATTCAGGTGACCCACCAGACTCCGGGACATTTGACATTACACTGTTGCATCTGTTACTTCGGGAAGTTTGCAATTTGACGGCGCCTTCAACTGGATGGCACAATTTACCTGCAGTCAGTGATGGTAGTCGTGAAGCAAACATTGTCCGAATAAAATGCTATAGAAATGAGCTATGTCACAACGTTTCTACAGGTATTTCTAACGTCGGGTTTGAAGACAAATGGAACGTCATTTCTTCGGCATTGGTGGCCTTGGGACTCGACCAAAAGGAAGTAGACCGCCTGAAGACTGAACCCATCGATCATGACACTGAACGTCGTGTAGAAGACGCGGTAAAGAAGTGGAAACTTGAATTTGAGCCACGAGTAGAGAACTTAGAGAAAGACGTACTGAAAATGAAAGGTGAAATGTCGCGTATCCAAGGGTCTATTTCAGAGCAAACTACTCATGAACTTCCAAACTGTCTTCCGGACGAAGTTACAGATGTCTTTGGCCGTTCGCAAGAGATACAACTGGTCACCCAAACCATCCTAACAGGACAAGTTGCCACTGTTGTTATAACTGGGGGACCAGGATTTGGAAAGACAGCAGTGGCTACCAAAGTGGGGCATGAACTGGCAGCCAACCGAGAGAACGTGCATGCAGTTTTGTTCTGCTCTCTCAGGTCAAAAGCAGCGGTAGACGATGTAGCTGCCTCAATGATCCTTACTTGCAGTAAAAACCACTCTCAACCACCAGAGAACCCTCAACACTGGCTTAAAAATTGGAGCAAGCAGCAGAAACAAAGGGTTACATTCATTCTGGACAATGCAGACGATGTCCTAGAATCAGGCGACCGAACTGGCTTTGTAAGCATTTTACAAGACATGAGAATGTTATCAAAATGTCATGTTACTTTTGTTGTTACCACTCGAAAAGTATTTAAAGACCCCAGCCTGAAGATGAAAGAAGTGCGACTGACACCTTTATCCCCTGAAGAGGCAAAGAAACTTCTTGTTTCTAAAGTCCTCGATGATGGTGTGCAGAAGAAGCTGTCTGAGACAGAAAAATTAGTTGAACTTTGTGGTTTTGTACCTCTGGCCCTCTGCATCGTTGGCTCATTGCTTTCAGACTATGCAGAAGATGAACTAATAAGAAGTCTCAAAGAAAAGCCAATGGATGTTCTCCGAGAGGATGAGAGTGATGAAAATTCTGTTGAGAAAGCAATAAAAACTTCTTTTGACTTTTTGAGTGAGAGTGAACAAAAGGGCCTGGTTCTTATGTCTGTATTTCCTGGCTCATTCAATTCTGATGCTGCTCAGGCTGTGATTACTTCGACATGCTCTCAACCACTAATGGTCCTTCGTTCCTTAAAAAACCGGTCTCTCCTTGAGAAGCCAGCCTCGGATAGATATCAAATCCATCAGCTCATCCAAGCATTTGCAAGGGAGATTGGTCAAGCCAGGTATTCCCAAGCCCTTGTCCAAGGAGAAAGAGTGGCCTTTGATCACTTTATTTCTCGGCTTGCAGTTAATGCTAACATGTACTGGAGCAAAGACAAGTGCCATGAGTCAATTAAATCTTTTAATGAAGACAGGCACAACTTTGAGTACTTTCTTCAATTCTTTCTTCAAGGAGCAAATCATCAAGATCCATCATACCTCATGGCAACTTTGGAGACCTTAGTGGAGAAGTTTTCCCAAAAATGCTTGTATCTGGAAATGTGTCTTCTTCCAAGTGTTTACGTAAAACTCTTAGAAGAGTGGCTTCGTTTGTTGAAGTCTGACAAACAACCCACCAGCAAAATAGTGGAGCTTTTGTGCCTTCTTGGGCATGAAAGTAGAAAAGTAGGAAATCGAAATAAATACAAACAGTTCTTAGAGCAAGCCATAAAACTACACACAGAAAATCCAGAAGAATTTGACCGAGAAAAGGTGTCAGAAGCTTTTTTTCGCAATAACTATGCACGCTATCTAGCCGAAGAGGGAAACTGTGGTAAAGCAAAAGAACAATTTGACATTGGTTTGAATATATGTGAAGAACATTTGCCAACAGATTATGTACAGAAAGCGGTTACTTTGCTTTATTCTGGTCGAGAAGACAACCGTCGAAATGAACGTGACGAGGCAGAGAAAAAGTTGAATGGATCACTTAATCTATTTCAGAAGAGTCTCGGCAAACACATCATGACTGCTCTACTTCTTAAAGATGTTGCAGATTTTCACCTTTTTCATGGTGAAAAAAGCCTGGGATCTCCTGAAGACCGCCAAAAGTCTATCCCATTGTATGAGCAAGCCCTCGAAATGATGGAAAATCTTGGCATTAAAGACCACAAAGAGTGCATTCTGACACTCACCAACTTAGGGATTTGTCATCAATTGCAAGACAAGATGGAAGAAGCAATGAAATTATATCAAGCATCTTTGAACATTGCAGAACGAGAATTAGCAGAAAATCACAGGTGGAAGATCTATGTGAAGACTCAAATAGCTTACTGGTGCAAAGTAAATGGAAATATGGTGGAAGCTCAAGAATGGAAAGACCAGGCAATGCAGATGAGTGCTGCACTTGCACTGCCAGAAAATCAACCACCCAACAAGTTTTTGCTACATAAAATTTAAAACTCTCAAAGAGCAACTAACAGATGAATTGAGTATGAGAAGATGGCACTTGACATTAATTTGTACTGCTTATTTTGTGGGTTTAACTATTCACAGTATTTCAATTTCTACAGAAACCCATAAAACCTATAAAAGCATCCTGTGCCTCTTACTATGGACATAATTTCCCTTTCAAAGTTTTACTTTAGTTTCTTCATTCATCTTTCAAAGGTCTTTTACAAGCTGACAAGTACATGTAGATATATGGTACACCAGTATTTCGTTGCTTGTGGGCTCTACGTTCCCATAGTCTAGTCTTAATTCTTGGTAAATATGTCAGTCTTTACACAGCCATTGCCAGGAAATCGAAGAGCTTACCATCATGGATGGTGCGGCAAACTAAGTTTGGCAAAGTGTTTTGATGATTGCTGACCCTCTGAAAAACTGAACCTTATTCAAATAGCCCACTCAATATTGTAAAATAGAGAAGGTACAATGAGTCACACTTGAATCGCGGGAATTCAGTATGACTTTGATTCTTTCTGTTGAGTTCTATATAACAAAGCAATGCATATTTGACATTTTCTTTATATCAGTCTTTTAGGAATGTAGACATTTTTGTTGGAATGTGTGCTACAATCCTGATCATAATTGTTGAAAAACTTCTTTTTTGAGAGTCTTCCTCCTCCCCACCCCTGCTTCATGTTATTAAAACACTTTAGCACTAGTACATAAT
Source organism: Oculina patagonica (assembly GCF_052425735.1). NCBI lineage: Eukaryota > Metazoa > Cnidaria > Anthozoa > Scleractinia > Oculinidae > Oculina > Oculina patagonica. Next base: position 5,294,905 of record NC_135760.1, read on the forward strand.
ATAAGTACACTTGCCAGTGCCCAACATTGAGAGGGAGGGGGAAAGGGGTGTGGACATGCATAAAGAAGTCACATGTAGGATCAGAATTTAAGTTTTTGAATGTGTTTCCACTACATAGACCGAGGTTGTAGCTGTAGGTTGCTGAGACTGAAAAGTCCAGGTTCAACTGCTGGCCGGGGTAAAATGCATTGTATTAATGAGAAACACAATTTACTCTCACAGTACTTCTCTCCACCAGCAGCCAGGGAGTGTAAATGGGTCCTGGTTAACTGTCAGAGCAACTGGACGAACATTCTGGGGGATACCTGCTATAGACTAGCATCCCATCCTGGGGGAGGTAACAAGCAATTAAACTAATAAGTCTATTGCTATGGAAACCAGAGTTTAAGTACTGCACCATCACTAACCAAACTTTGACATGCTCGAGGATAGTAGATGCACTACTTGTTATGTATGAAATTATGAATTAATTTCAATTTCATTTTTAAGAATGCTTTAGCTATATAAGGTTGTGATTCATTTTCTTTTCATAGTGTTGCAATCTGTAGTATGTACATTCCATTTGTCATATTGTAGTTTATATGTGTGATTATGCAGGTGTCACCTGAATTAGCTTTGTTTACAAAAATTGAGCGAGAACCAGTAATATGTAAATAAACCTTTTATTATTATATTATTTGTAATGAGTTATTATTACTGGTCACAGGCAGAGCTTCTTTATTCGCTGTGATGGGTTGGAGAGGAGGATGGGGTTGGCCAGGGGAAGGCAAAGATATAACATGCTGTATTTGTAACTATTCATGATCATAGCAAATGTTGAGATGACGTACTTTTTTCTTATATACAAGAAGTTAATTTAGGCTGCTATAAAGTGAAAGGGTCTTCTGAGTTCCTTTTACGCTAATAATAAATTGCATACTTGAAATACAACTTTCTATCGCTGGAAGACAACTTTAGAAAGCCCAGCGAAGCGTTGCGTGACGAGCGCAAACAGCGGCAGCAAAAAAGACTAGCACATAGGTAGCTTGGTCTATTAAATAGACAATTGAATGCTTGAAAATAGCCTGAAATTCAGCCGTCTTCTCAGGTCGCTTACTTTCTCCAAAGTAAGCAACCAGAGGAGACAGCCAAAATTCAGGCTAGCTTGAAAATTGACCTTCGATTTCCTGTAAATTCTTTACTCGGGGTTCAAAAATTAGTTTCCACTGCTTAGCTCTCTCCTTCACCCGACCGTTCAGTGTTATGATCAATGGGTTCAGTCCTTAGGCGATTAACTCCCTTTTGATCGAGTCCAAAGGCTACCAACTGAACCAGTGACTGACAAATCGTGTTCCACTTGCCTTCCAATTCGTCAGTAGGAATGCCGATAAAAAATACTACGATAAAGCGTGAAGTGAGAAATAACTTTTCTTCCTGACTGTCGATCGAAAATCATACACATCACAGGACGTAAATTCTCACCCAGTAGCTGGTGGATGAATGCAGTGTCAATAGTCCCACAGTACTTCGTCTTGTGTCATTCGTTTTTTACTTTGACGCATCAGTTGAAGAGAGATCAAAGTGCCCGTTGGGCTGTCTCGTGTTACAGATCAGTAAAGTAGCTCAGAAAAACCATCTCCGGATTCTACAATATTGATTCTCAAATTTCATTCTCAAGCATTTGCAACAGCTCGTGCTATACCAGCATCGCACCATGTGCCCTTTCTTCACATTCTAACTGTATTGCTTCAAGCCTCATGCAAGGTCCAAAGAAGACAATTACAGGTCATTACAGTCTATGTGAATCTGTCTTTTCTTTATTATTCGCACTTCCCTTAATGGTTTTATTCTGTATCTACCGCGTATTCAATATAATGCTTTCCTATTATGGCCTGAATGAAGTTTAAACAACCTACCAAAACGCAAAATGAGATACCACTTCAATTTTTCTGTTTGCGTGATAACTTCACTTAATATTCTCCTTTTGACACATCATTTGACATATCTGAAAAGTGCTCTGGCGCCAACAACCCTCGACCCGATTGTACACTACACAGTATTTTCGACAGATGTTGCCCGAACATTCAGTCTTTGTTTAGCAAGAACGTCACCTGACACTACACTTGAAATCTAAAGCCGAAGTGGTGAAAAGCAAAGCAAATTAGTTTCCTGAGAAGGTTTTTCGACGTAATTTGCTTCTCACTTCTTTCTAATGGGGATCTGTTTTATCTGGAGGCATTATGTATTAAATAGAGCCGTAAGATTGTGGCCAAGGAAATGTCTAGAGGTCATTGCATTTATAGTCTGCGCTGCGTGGTTTCCTGTTTGTTTCACACTTCTTTGCCACATGTTTTGCTAGTTTAGTTTGTTTTTGCTCAAGTCTATTTGTAAAATACGCTTTAAAATCTCGAAATTTACGCCGTAGGACATGTTCCGTGAAAACGTTGATTACTTGCATTTTGTTGATACTGTTGCAAAATGTATTGTGTATTATCACTTAATATATATTGGTCCGGCTTCGCAAGTGACAACCGGAAATGAATTTGATTGCTTGACGCTTAAAAGACTTTATCCCTGGTCCTCTTCGTGCCAAATTTCGAGTTCAGTGCTCGCCTTATTTCATCCCAGACCTTTCGTGCTTCTCTGCTCTTCAGGCGATCGAAATTATCAGCCCAAAGACGAATTAGCATTTTCTGATCATCGTCGGACCCATTTGTCGTAAGTTCTCTTTGCCGGTCCGGATTCGGGAGAAGATGCTGTAGATGTACTTGCAACAGCAACGGGACTCGTCGGGGAGCTCGTTATATCGCTCGATGCGCTCCCTGGCCTGCTTTGACTGCCTTCACCCACGTCTAACTGCGAATGCAGTTTATTCATAAAAGGGCCAAACTGCTGTTGCTGATCAAAAAAGTAACCGGATAAAATGGTGTTGAACTGAGAAAAAAGCCACCTCCATCCATGATCGAGTTAGACTTTCTCAAAGTCCGTTTACGGCTTTTCGACTTGGGGCAAGTCTATGATCACCGCGAGTGTTCTAGCGAAGTTTCCGCGCTTTGTGATTGCGTGCGATCATGACCTTCAATGTCATTTCCCTGACAGGTTCTGTTATCACTGGAGACGGCTTCCTTTGTTATTAAAGACAAAATTTTGGAAAATCGGTTCGCCTTTTTAAGTGGAGGTCGCACTTAAAAATCTTGCGTGTTGATAGTAAACAAATTCTTCCAAAAAAATTTTTAGTGCGACCCGGCCCTAAGAAAAACAAACAAAAAAGGAATTATGAATTTGACTTTGTGACCTTAGTGTCTTCAAAATATCATATCACGTTCTGGAAAGCGTATACAATTAACAAAGCAAAGCAAATTAATTTCCTGTTTCTCAGATAACGATAATCGCACTTCCCTTAATCCTTTTATTCTGTTTCTACACTATTCATAATACGCCCTTCCTATTCTTTACTGAATAAAGTTTAAAGAAACGAACAAAGCCGAAGATGAGATACCACATCAATATTTTTGTTTGCGTGGTAACTTCACTTAATATTCTCTTTTTGACACATCATTTGACATATCTGAAAACCGCTCTGACCTCAACAACCCTCGACCCTAACACGCACCAAAATGGCTTTCTTGTAACGCAAACAGAAATTTAACAACAGCTTTTCAGCCAGCCGCATACTTTAACAATACCCACCGCAAATATAATATCAAAACACAAACCTACCGTAAAGATAAATTCATTTTCCATGTAAAAAACTACCTATTTAAGCAACATATGTGAGATAAAATCTCCTTATCAGATTTGGCGGTATTACTAAAGATGATACTTCATGTAATATATTACATTATTCACATACCTTAGTAATCCAAACATTTGCACCATGTCTCACACGTGTAAATAAGCACGTTTAAAACTCGACAAGAGAAAACGCAAACACGAAGAATCAGGAACATTGCGTTTAATATGATTCTTTATACTACGTTTAACTACACTCTTTTTATGAAATAAACTATGAATTTTCGTCAAGCAAATTCTCGATGGAGCTCTATCTCTTTTTCTGCTGATTCTTTTTAAAACTCTTCGCCCATTACAACAACATTTATCGCAACAAAACTTATCAATTTTACTTTCATCAGACACTGATTTAAGCTGCAATTTTTCATAGTCAAAACATTTCCTACAATAACAACCTTTGTTTCTCATCAATTCCCTACCTCTTTCACATACTCGTTCACAAACGCCACCATTAATACATTTCTGACATTTCTGACAAGTCTGATACATCAGCAGCTTATTCATCACTATTTTTATTTTACAAAAACTTACAAGAACATGGACTAACAAACAAACATGTACGTTTTCTTAGAAATATTATAACGCTCTCTAAATTACAACCACATTCCAAACACTCCATATAAGGAAGAAAACTACAACCCGTTTTCAAAACATGCAAAGCAGCTTAAAAATGCTACACAACCGTCAAACACTCCACAAATATCTAATGAAATACAAAACTTCCTACCTCATAGTTTGGCCATAAATAAACCGACTAATTGATAATAGGTCTCTCTCTCACTGCCTTCCTCAAACTTTCTTTCAGACTGTCTTCAACAGAAACAATAAGTTATACAGAAACAAAACCTACAAAACAAAAACAAAACAATAATCATTCCATTAAAACAACAACTACTGAAAACTAACACATAACATCACGTACTCATATCACTCACCTAACTTAACTAAACGTCTATCAAATTACTTCTTACTTCTCTAAACTAAGTAACAACTGAAAACCTTCATTAACATACGAACCGCTCTAAATATATCTGTGATGCTTACCTACTTATACCGGTAATGACAATATGAACAATAAGGACGCCTATTAAACATGTAACCCTATTCTTTCCACACCTTCAAACTAATCTGACCCGTTTGTGACCCGTCGCACATCCGTGCAAGATACTTGAGCAATTCATTAATAAGAATCAACTGATCGTTCACATTTTACGACACACAAGGAGAAATCACTTTATTCTACCACTGCAAACCCGATTTACCTTGCTACCTTGTCACTTCTTTACCTTACTGACGTCTTAGATGCATACTCTTGTTTTCAAAGTTGTTAAGATGCCATATTTTTGACACAGATTTTCATTTTTATTGAAATGTAAAAAATGGAGAACAGATGATTTTGTGATCAGTAAGACATAAGTACAATCATGAACAATTTACAAAGCAAATTAATTTCCGGTTTTTTCAGATAACGTTAACCGCGGTAATTGTGTGCCAATCTTTTATTTGATTGCGTGATTACTTGACTCAATTTTAGCTTAATAATATTCTCCTCTTGACACATTGTTTGACAGATCTGTAAATTGGTGCGACCATTTATTAGACAACTTTTTACAACGCTGGCTGTAATCTTGCAACAAATAAGAATCGACTAATCGTTCACATTTAACCACACACAAGAGACAATGAGTTTATTCTCCGACTGCAAACCTGAGAGATTTACCTTGCTACTGTGTCACTTCTTCACCTTACGTGAGGTCTTAAAATAACCACAACTATGACAACCAAGTTCAAAACATTAGCATCTGTTTTTCAATTCACTTAGATAAAATCTTTTTATCATCTTTTTATCATATTGTCGGCATTTTGCCGAACTAACAAAGGGAAGGTACTTCATGTAATACATCACACTAGAGACCGGAATGTGTGTACATTATTTTTTTAAGAAGGGGACAGAGAACAGATAGAACAATTTCCAGCACAGAAAAATAAAGCTGAAAAAAATCGTGCAAGGAGAACCATGAGGAAAAAAAAAAGAAGAAAATCTTAAAGTTTGTTTTTGCATAACCAGAAAGCGAAAAAAATACTGCCCAGAAAAATTGGCCAAACCCCTGCCCCATATCGCGTAAAAGCAAAATACTACGTACCTTAATATATTCCGAGAATTTACAATATATGTGTAACAATTAAACTCGAAGAGAAACCGCATATTATGCCAGGAGCGTTAGAATGAAGGTCTAAAAAGTTCACTTGCAATACAACCAAAGGTCTATTTCTTACCTTGTTTCCTTGCTACCTTATCACTTCGTTACCTCACGTGAGATCTTACACAAAGCACTATCCTGAGGGACCAACTACACTGCAATATCTCGCGTTACGTCACGGTCACGTCGTTTACGACGTGACCGTGCCGTAACACGAGACAAAAACGATGTTCATGGCAGCACAGTCTGGACGATAAATTCTTAGAAACAACCAGCGATTCAGAAACGGCTTTCTCGGAAACCTTTTTGTCACAAATCTTCAAGTTGATTGGTAAATAGCATTTGACCGTCAGTTCTGGGTCACTACTTTGCCCTATCACGAGGAAGTATAAGGTTCTCATTGTCTTTAAACTGTCAGTTCTCGTGATATGGTGGTAGTCACGCTGGGGACATTGTTTACGTTCTGGGTTTGATGCATCGTGCAAAACTGAGTTTTCGGACCAAGTTACAGTAATTAATGTCGAATATCCTTAGCAGTTTCCGAATATTCGCTCTGAACGAGAAGGTTACAGAAAATACCGGGCTCAAGAAGGTACAGAAAGAGAAATAAGTACTAAATTTCTTTTAATTGAACCTTCCATTTCCTATTGTTAAAACAAGCGTCTAATCATGACTAGTGTGGTTCAGGGTCACATAGGCCTTTTTCTTGCATATCGCCGCACTCAGGCAGGTAGAAAACATTTTTTTTTATTTATAAACACTAGAAACAGAATTAGAGGGAGCCAACTTGCCGGCCTCAGGAATCGAAACCGTTCAGCAGTTTTGCTAGTCATTACAAATCCTGGTTCGAATCTTTGCTCGCGTACAAGCTATTTATTGTACCAACTTGAGTAGTAAAACTCTGTTCGTAAAACACTTCACGGTTATAAATGAAACAAGATCTGGAGTGTTTACATTACAAACTTTGAAGTTGTGAAATGCCTGAGTCGAAAAACCAACTAAAGAGCCTTGTTTCTGTTTGAAAACAACTGGAAACGTATCAATTCAAACTAATGCAAAATTACCACAGATGGACCGGTACCTCTGAAGTTTTAACCGAAGGTTACTAAACTATTGCATGCCACAAAAACTACTAAAACAATCCCAGGACAATAATTACCTCGAGCTAAGTAATTTAAAGGCTCTTTCGGATGACTGAGTGAAATGTAAAAAATGCCTAAACCAACCAAGGTAATAATGCCAAACACAGCACTCCATATTCCGTATTGTCTACACCTGAGTGCCTAGAGACATCCCTTGGTCTTTATAGCCTGTGAAGGCAGTCGATTCTCATTGTTCACGGTCGCTTTGCGCGAAGTTCCAGATAAATGAAAAAGCGACGGTGAGCGATAAATGTCGGCTGCATTTGCAGGTCAGGTCTACTCACTGGCATGTGAATCACATAGGGAAACGACTCTTTCAGTTCCTCTAGAACAAGAATTGTGAGTTTTCTTGCGAGCAAACGTGATAATTTTTGCAGTAAAACAGTGTTTTTACGCTGTTGAACTCCGTATAACAAAGTTAAACTGAAAACTATTAACTAGGATAGGTACATCGTGAACGTCTTCAAAGAAGGGTATCTGGATAACATTCCAGAAACAGTTTAATCTCAAATCTGTTTGCCAGTTTTCCCATAGGCTGCTCAAGTCTATTGTACATTTTGAGTCCTTTCTTCATGGAAAGTTTCGCTTCTTCCACTCTCCCAACGTTAAGGTATAGAAGAGCCAGATGAGTTTCAATCATTGCTTTCCATTTGTGATCATCATCTAACTCGATCTCAGCGACTTGTTTTGCTTTCGTAAGCAAATTGATTGCTTCTTGATAGTTTCCTTTGCTTTTGTAACAAAGTGCGTAGTTTTTTAGAGTTAAAATACTTTCTTTGTGGCCACCCACACCAAGTTTCCCCATGATAGTCAAAGCTTGTTCGTAGTGCTGAAATGATTTGTCCTCGTCATTGATGTTTTCATGAAAGAAGTGGACGTCGGCGAGGGCTTTATGGCACTGAGCAGTCATAAAATGCTCCCCGAGACAACGTTTGAACAGGCCCATTGCTTCCTCGAGATAAAGAATACTTTTTTTGTGTCGTCCGATGAATAACAACGTCGCTGCTGTTTCAGGATGTTCATTTAGTTTTTTTCTAGATAAAATTAAAGCGATTCCATAAGCTTTACGGATCAGCTCCGACCTACGAGGTAGAAATCCTGCAGCAAGAAAGCGTGCGTAACTATTAAAAAAAAGGACCTGCGACAAACCATTTGTTCTAAATTCAGTATAATTCCTAGCATAAACCTGCTTTGCCCGTTTCATAAGATCTTTGTACTGTGCTTGGTTGCCCACCTTTCTCTTCTCATGTCCAAGAAGGCACAAAATTTCAACTGTGTGGACGGGTTGAATTTTTGTTTCAAAGTGATTCAAAAGCTTTTCCAGAATCATAATGTAAAAGCTTGGCAGGAGGCACATTTCTAAGTACATGCACTGTTGTGGAAAATTGTCAAGAAATTTACTGGTAGATGATTGCAGGCGAGCTTCATCTCGTTTCTCCATTGTATGAATATAGAAATGCAGAAAGTGCTCAAAATTGTGCCTGTCTTCATTGAAGGCCTCGACAGATTCTTTGCACTTGTCTTTGCTCCAGTACATATTAGCATTGTCAGCAAGGCGAGAAACGAAGTAGGCACAGGCAATTTTCTTTCCTTGAACAAGGGCTTGGGAATACTTGCCTTGACTAACCTTCTTTACAAAAGCTTGGATAAGCTGATGGACTTCATATCTACACGAGCTTGGCTGCTCTAAAAGAGACCTGTTTTTAAGCGAGCGAAGAATTGGCACAACTGGCTGTGCTCCAATATCAATTCCTTCTGTAATTACAGTTTCGGCAGCATCAGAATCGAAAGAACCTGGAAACACGGACAAAATGGCCAGCGCCTCTTGTTCTATTGGAGTCAAGAGGGCAAATGAAGTCTCGATTGCTTTCTCGAGGGAAATGTCATCAGCCTGAAGAACATCTAAGGGTTCCTTTTCAAGACTTTGGATTAATCTGTCTTCCTTGTAGACTGAAAGCAAGGAGCCAACAATGCAAAGCGCTAGAGGGACACAACCACATAATTCAACGATTCTTGTCGTCTGAGTGAGTTTCTGCCTAGTTTCAACGCTGTTTACCTTCCAGAGAAGAAGGTTTGATGCCTCATCCGAAGACAAACAGCTCAATCTAATGATTCTAAAATCACAACTAGGCGCATTGACTGCTTTTCTAGAAGTAATTACGAAAGTCAAACTCTCTTTTGATAAGGCTCTCATATCCAGTAACATTTTTACAAATTGATCTTGACTACTAGACTCGAGGACATCGTCTGCATTGTCCAAAACGAAAGTGACTTTCTCCGATTGTTGTTTGCTCCAGTTTAAAAGCCAATGTTGGGGATTTTCTGGTGGTTGAGAGTGGCTTTTACTGCAAGTAAGGATCATTGTGGTAGCTATATCTTTTAATGTTGCTTTGGATGCAAGAGAGCAACATAGCACCCTCCTACAGTATTCAAGTTTGGCAAGCTCGTGGGCCACTTTGTTTGCCACAGTGGTCTTCCCAAATCCCGGCCCACCAGTTATGACGGTCACGGAGTCGGTTCCACTTTGGACAGCTTCTATAACTTGCTGAATTTCTTTTGAACGACCAAACACATCTGGAACCTCATCTGGAAGGCAGTTGGAGAGCTCATGAGGAGCAGGTTGCTCTGAAACGGGTCGCTGAATGTGCACTTTCAAATGTTGCACTTCCTCTTCTAAAGTCGCGACTCCTGGTTCAAAATCAAGTTTCCATTTCTGTACTTCCTCGTCTACTCGTCGTTCCGTGTCGTGGTCAATGGTCTCCGTCTTGAGATGGTCTATTTCTGGTTGATCAAGCCCTAAGGCTACTAGTGAATGAGAAATTTTGTTCCACTTGTCTTCGAATTCGCTCTTTGGAATGCCGGTAGAAACATTTTGGCACAGCTCATTTCTGAAGCACGTGATTCGGATGATGTTTGCTTCAGGACTGGCATCACTGTCTACAGGCATTTTGTGCCATCCTGTCGGTGGCGCTGTCAGATGACAGAGTTCACGGAGTAATAAATGCAACAGCGTGATGTCAAATGTTTTCGAGTCTGGCGGATCACCCGAAGAAGGAAATAACTTTTCCCACTCATCAACAAATATTACACGTCTCAACTTCAGACTTTGAAGTCTTCCAAAGTTGTTGTTTAAGACGTGTTGTAATGCCGTAGTTGGATGAATAGAATGAAAAAACGTCCTTAGAACATGCGTTCCTCCATCAATCAGTAGTTTTGCCAGTCTTGTGCCATTCGTTTTCTCTTCCGATACATCATACACAGATGACCCAGAAGAACAAGCAGACGAAGCTGCGGCTGCAGCCGCCATGTTTCCTTTTTTCTTCAAGTTTAGGAGCAATGCATAGTTGTTATTTAACTTTGTTTGCAATGATGAAGGCGTTATAATGGAATGCAAAAGTCCGATCAGAGCTTGTGTTCCTCCATCAGTTAGCAAACGTTCCAATCTCGTGCCGTTTGTCTTTTCTGGCGATGGATAGAAGATGTCGACTCCGAAGCAACAGGAGATCAAACAAACAGATATTTCTAGGAAACTGCGGGGTCATAAGGCCTCATAATAAGCTAAGCCTATCGTGAATATTGCATATATTGGAGTTTCTTATTGTCAGTGATGACATGCCCAACGTTCGTGACGTATATGCATCATTAATGGCCACAATCACAGGACGGGAGAGGAACCTGGAAACGAGGTTGATAGTGATGCACATGCAACATTTTCATTACAGTTTCATTTACAAAGATGTTACTGATTCGAATATCTCCTTCTGCACTGAACAGCCTACCTACCAAATGTCCAGCGAAGCGTTGCGTGACGAGCCCAAACAGCGGCTGCAAAGGAGACTACAACTCTGGCCAAAACGGTTGAGACACTGCTAATTTTCACCAATTTTGGTACTACAGCTCATGTTGGTCAATCCCCCTACCCCTATTTCAATGTTGTCGTTTTATGAAAACAAAGCCTAGTGAATTGCGCCTAGTGAATTGCAAACCCCATAAACAACATTGAGTGGGGGGAGAGGGGGCCTAACATGTTTTTCACAAGCTTGACAGGCAAGACATTCGCGAAAAATCTGTGCAATGTGTTTGTCTCAACTGTTTTTGTCCGGGATTGTAACTCATAGGTATATAGCTTGGTCTATTAAATCGATAATTGAATGCTTCTCTGGTCGCTTACTTACTCAGGAGTAAGCAACCAGATAGGAGGAGACAGTCAAACTTCAGGCTAGCTTGAAAGTTGACTTTTGATTTCCTGCTTTCCACTGCTTAGGTTTCTCCTTCACCCGACCGTTCCGTGTTATGAACAATGGGTTCAGATGATCAACTCCCTTTTGATCTAGTCCCAAGGCTACCAACTGAACTAGTGACTGACAAATTTGTTCTACTTCATTCCAATTCGTCAGCAGGAATGCCGATAAAAATACTGCGACAGTCAATTTCTGAATCATTTTATTTTATTTTGTTTCAGCAATAGCATCGCCGGCCGTCTGCAAGCATGTCATGTCATCCAGTTAAAGACGACGCAGTGAAATTGCAATCTTCCCAAACTAACAGATGCAAAAGCATGCGTGAATGTCGAGTCTGGTGGGCGATCTGAAGTGAGAAATAACTTTTCACACTGACTGTCTAATAACATACACCTCGTCGGAAGTGAATTCTCAGGCACACAGTAGCTGTTTTTGTTTTAACGTAGCTGGTGGATGAATGCATTGCCAATAGTCTCACAGTACGTAGCCTTGTGCCATTCGTGATTCCTTTGACGCATCAGTCGAAGGGGTAAGACAATGTAAATGTGTATGGCCGCACAGTCTGGAAGATAAATTCTTAGAAACAACCAGCCATCCGAAACGGCTTTCTAGGAAACCTCCTTCTCACATATCTACAAGTTGATTGGTAAATAGCATTTGACCGCCAGTTCTGGGTCACTACTTTTCCCTATCACGAGCAAGTATAAGGTTCTCTTGTCTTTAAACTGTCAGTTCTCGTGATGTGGTGGTAGTCACGCTGGGGACATTGTTCACGTTCTGGGCTTGATGCATCATGGAAATCTGAGTTATCAGACCACGTAAATTAATTCCTAATAACCCTAGCCGCTTCCAAATATTCCTCTTAACGAAAAAGTTACAAAAAAGCCCTGTTCACGAAGATACAGAAAAATAAATAAGTACAGGTTATCTTTTTAACAACTAACGGTCTTTCTATATCGATTCTATAAAACCTTCGTATTTCCTTAAAGCAATCATCTAATTATGCAAACTCGATCTTATTAGGTCTTTTTTATGCGTGGCTAATGTGGTTTAGGGTCACATAGGCCTTTTTATTTCCCACTCATGATCAGGCAAATAGAAAACATTTCTTTTATTTATAAGCACTAGAAACAGAATTGGAGGGGGGAGCATCAGGAATTGAAACCGTCCAGCAGTATTCCAACTCATTACAAATCCTGGTTAGAATCTTTGCTCGTGTACAAGCTAATTACAGTTATAAATGGCACAAGATCTAGAGTGTTTACAATACAACATTTTTAGTTGTGAAATGCATAAGACGAAAAACTACCAAAAAACCCTCCATTCCGTTTCGACAACAACTGGAAACGTATCAATCCAAACCAATGGAAAATTACCGGAGATGAACCTCATGTTTTAACCGAAGGTTACTTAACTATTGCATGCTGTTAAGACTATTAAAACAACAGGAAAATAATTCCTTTGAGCAAGGTAATTTAAAGGCTCTTTGGGGTGACTAAGTGAAATGCGCAAGCCAACAAGATAATAATGCCAAACACGGCACTCCGTATTTCGTATTCTGTTCTGTAGCCTGTGAATGCAGTCGACTCTCATCGTTCATCGTCACTTTGCACGAAGCTACAGGTAAAATAAAGCGAAGGTGGATAACAAGAGGCGCCTGCATTTTAAGGCTTGGTCTTCTCGCTGACAAGTGAATCAATTTTTCAAACGATTCTTCTGTTTCTTCCAGAGCACAAGTGGACTAGACGAGATTGTTTACGAGTACACGTGATAGTTTTTAGAGTACTAGAGTGTTTATACTGTTCAACTTGATATAACAAAGTTCAACTCGCTGTCTGCACTACCTCACGGAAGCAAGAACGTGTTCAAATAACCCTTCAAATAAGGGTATCTGGATAACACTTAAGAAATAGTTCAATCTCAGATCTGTTCGCCAGCTTATTTATAGACTGATCAAGTCTTTGATTCATCTCGAGTCCTTTCTTCATCAAAAGTTTCGCATCTTCCACTCTTCCAACACAATTGTACAGGACAGCCAGCTGAGTTTCAATCATAACCTTCCATTTATGATCTTCTTCCAGCTCAATGTCAGCGACCTGTTTCGCTTTCGCTAGGAACTCAATTGCTTGTTGAAAGTTTTCTTTGAGTTTGTGACAAAGTCTGTAGTTTTTTAAAGTCAAAATGCTTTCTTTGCGGCCTCCCATACCGAGTGTCTCCATCATATCCAGGGCTTCTCTATTGTGTTCAAAGGATTTGTCTAGCTCAACTTCAGAGTTCCCATTAACGAAATAAAAGTCCGCGATAGCTTTATGACATTGAGCAGTCATGACATGCTCCCCGAGGCAACGTTTGAACAGTTCTATTGCTTCCTGAAAATGCTGCATACTTTTGCGATGTCGACCAACAAATAGCAGGGTCGCTGCTGTTTCAGGATGCTCACTTAACTTTTTTTTGCACAAAATTAAAGCTTTTTCATCAACTCTACGCACCAGCTCCCATTTACTGGGTATTGTTGATGTTATAGAAAGAAATTGTGTGTAACTATTGAAAAAAAGGAGTCGAGACAAACTGTTTGTTCTAAATTCAGTGCGGCAATTCCTAGCATAAACTTGCTTCGCCTTTTTCATTAGATCTTTGTACTGTGCTTGGGTGCCCACCTTTCTCTTCTCGTGTCCAAGAAGGCACACAAATTCAACTGTGTGGACGGGTTGACTTTCTGCTTCAAACTGATTCAAAAGCTTTTCGAGAATCATAATGTAAAAGCTTGGCAGGAGACACATTTCTAAGTACATGCATTTTTGTGGAAAATTGTCAAGAAACTTGCTGGTAGATGATTGCAGGCGGTCTAAATCTCGTTTCTTCGTCGCTTGAACATAGACATGCAGAAAGTGCTCAAAATTGTGCCTGTCTTCATTGAAGGCCTCGACAGATTCTTTGCACTTGTCTTTGCTCCAGTACATTTTTCGCTTTGTCCGCAAGGCGAGAAATAAAGTGAGCACAGGCCATTTTCTCTCCTCGTACTGTCTTCGGATTTACTTTATTTGAATGAAAAACAAAAAACAGACCTTCGGATAATCTTTGGAATTTTCGGAAATATACGGAGTATAAAAAAAGTCACTTAAATGGAAAAAAGTATCTGAAAAATTCCGCCGGAATTCTGCCGATTCCTAGTTTTCCAGCTTACTCAATTTATTGCGGTTTTCAATGATATGCGATTGAAATTTCACACCAATTTGATGATTAAGATTTTTGCAACTTGGAACGAGGAGAATAAAATAAGTTTTGTGATTAAATGTTTTGACACATTAATTTCGTGTTTTTCTTTATTTTTAACAGACCCCAACCAAGGACCAGGGACTTATGGAAAGCTGAAATCAAGTGAAATTAAATTACAAGTTCTTTCTTCTCAAAGAAAGGTTTTGGTATATGTGCTTTTAGGGTTAGTCTTAAATTAATGGCTTCAGAAGTAGGGACTGCTATTATGATCCGAATAATTCAGCCATGAAAATATTGTTATATTATTATGTTTACAAATGTCATCCTTCAACTGAAAAAGTGATGACTAAAAAGTAGACTGGAACTTTTAGGATCTTCAATTATTGCCGTATTTTTGGTAAACATCCCAAAACATGTATTTACCAAAAACATGTATTTTTTTTTTGCAACATCCCTGTTTATCCAAAAACATCAATAACATGTTTTCTTTGTTTCGATGCAACTCAGTGAACAACTTTGTTTCAGGTAATAACGGTATGCTTTTGTAACTGACACAAAACGGATTTACGTCAGCGAATTTCAACCAGCTGAATTAATTATTAATATGACAGATATTTCTTGAGCGAATCCGTGTCATAAAACTGAATGCAATCAACCTTTTTTGTGTGTGTGTGTGTGTGTGGGGGGGGGGGGGGGGGGGGGGGAGTTCGAAGAATGTCAGCAAACCACACAGCATTATCCTCCATGTTTTGACTTCCCGTTGCTCATACAACACGGTATATTCTTTGTTCCGATGAAAATACCTTATTTCCGCTGCTAATAGCCACTTAGTTGGATTGCTGATTCAAAGCGCGGGGGACCAATATCAAAGATGACAACAATACTCAACGGACGAAGCTAACCAATATGTAAAAAATGTAAAACTGTAAATTGTAAATGTTGTTTATAGTGGTCATGCACTTAGCTTCGAGATACTTATGTGGATTGCTGGTTCAAAGAGCGGGGAACCAATATCAGAGATGACAACAATACTCTACGCCAAGCAGTTTAAGTGCTTTTGTATCAAAAACGGAACTTTTTGCTTTTTGTTTTGAGACAGGAAGACGTAAGGAAAGTATAAATTTAGTGAAGAGAGTAGAAAGCATCGCCGCAGGAGCTTGAAGAAAAAGAAAAGCGACACCGAGAAGTACAAGAAATATATCAAGGTAAAGGCGACTTAGAAAAGTGGCAGTCTTAATTATGGAATTCGTTTCTCTTACTTTTATACTGAACCACCTTCTCAGAAAGTTTGGAATGTCGTGAATGAGAAGGAATTTGTTTGTCGGCTGCTCTTCGGTTGCGGCGTTTTTTAAAATTTTTGCAGATGTCTGCCTTCGCTGTTGTTCAGGCAGCTTCTTGCGTGAGGTAAATTTCCAAATCAGAAGGTCGAATGATCCATAGTAAATGACGAGTCACTACAAAATAGAGGCCTGTTTGTTGAAGGGGGGTGGTCTTATGTCCCCCATCTAACTTTCAAACCTTTTCACGTCGCAATTTCAAAAGGTTCGCATGTCGCTGTTGGAATTTCGAATTCGTTCATAGCTACTGATAATATCGAAAATGTTTGAGTCCGGAAAGCACAACATAAAATAATACATTCTCTTAATTCTGTTGCAAAAAAATATTTCCTATTCTCGGATCTCTCGATTTGATTTATTGGCAAACAGTGAGTTTTTGACTCTGATTTTCGACAGCGTCGCGGTCTATTTAAAAACTATTCACCGAAGTGGAGGTGGCTAGTGGTGGATATTTACCGAGACGTGCAAATATTTTCCACTAGCCACTGACACTGAGGTGAATACTTCCTTTAGTGTATACTAAAACAGTGAGATAATATAGCCCGAAAGAAAGATTTTTGACTAGTTTTCCCCTTTCAAAGATTACAATTTTCTCTCGCGCGTTGCTCCGAGGTGAATAGCAAACGATATTCCGAGTTTGAGTAGCCAATCAGCGCGCGGCAAAAGCGCTATCCACTGTTTTAGTATATACAGTTTAATTCCGATAACTCGAACGTTCAGGGGAATCACAAAAGGTTCGAGTTAACGGGAGGTTCGAGTTATTGAGGGTTCGAGCTATCGGGATTCATTATATACTAAAGGAAACTCAGTCGTGTTCTATTGGAAATCCGCGAATCTGATTGGTTCTCCCATTGATTTCTATTCGCCGATAGAAAACAATCGCGCGCCCGCTGCTCTTTAAAGGGTGAATTTTTCTTGATTTTTGGCTTAAAAGTACATAAAATTATAAGTTTTAGACTGCAATTCGTTAGAGTTTCTACTAAAACAATTAGACTACTCGCCCTCGTTATCTATGAGCAATAGTCAACCCGGCTGCGCCTCGTTGACTATTCGCTCATAGAAAACTCAAACTCTTAGTCTAATTGTGTGAGTTAGCCTGCGTAACCGGCTGGATGCGCCAAAGAGTGCGAGTGCTTTGTTTACGGCGTACAGCACAGTCGAGCAACGAAGCCGCGAGGAAACTTGGGAGGAGTCGAGTTGATACAAGCCGAAGGAGACACCTTCCTGGGGGGGTCTGGAGGCATGCCATCCCAAACCATGTACATGTATTTACCAAAAACATTATTTTACCGATATTTTTTCGCAACATCCCTGTTTATTCAAAAACATCAATAACATGTTTTCTTTGTTCCGATGCAAATTAGTTGTTATTCGTTTGCTCATACAACACCGTCTAGAATTATTTGTTCCGATGCAAACACCTTATTTCCGCTGCTAATAGCCACTTATTTGGATTGCTGATTCAAAGAGCGGGGGACCAATATCAACGATGACAACAATACTCTACGCCAAGCAGTTTAAATGCTTTTGTATCAAAAACGGAACTTTTTGCTTTTTGTTTTGAGACAGGAAGACGTAAGGAAAGTATAAATTTAGTGAAGAGAGTAGAAAGCATCGCCGCAGGAGCTTGAAGAAAAAGAAAAGCGACACCGAGAAGAACAAGAAAGATATCAAGGTAAAGGCGACTTAGAAAAGTGGCAGTCTTAATTATGGAATTCGTTTCTCTTACTTTTATACTGAACCACCTTCTCAGAAAGTTTGGAATGTCGTGAATGAGCAGGAATTTGTTGGTCGGCTGCTCTTTCGTTGAGGCGTTTTTCAAACTTTTTTGCAGATATCCGCCTTCGCTGTTGTTCAGGCAGCTTCTTGCGTGAGGCTGAAATCTCCAGATCAGAAGGTCAAATGATCCATAGTAAACTAGAACCACTACGTGGAACTTACCGGGGCCCAATGGGTGGGGCACGGGATTGCATAAATAGACACAGCGGTCAAACGCCAAGGGCCTGCGTTGTAGTAAAACTTTCGGGCGAGCTTTTTCCGCCTAAACTATGTAAACAAGAGCATTTTACGGACAAAAGTCAAAGAGCTTGTTACTTTTTTCCAAAAACTAAGGAAACTAGCTTAAAGCT